>NC_056737.1:840581213-840598713 GCF_019279795.1 Protopterus annectens | reverse complement strand
ACATATTTTGTTGTTATGGCAGAGGGATTTCTTAAACCTGGACCGCTGGTATTTGATAATAATATTGCTGAGAACTGTTTGAGCAAGAATATGATATTTTCATACAGGCGGCAATTTCTGATAAAGACACACATGCAAAGTCATTCATGCTTCTTAATTTAGCTGGCTTGGAATGTTCATTTGTGTATGCACCTGTCGTGTACGCAGGGGAGGGGGAGAACCACCATATTGTGATACAGGCTGCAATGCTGGAGAACCTGAGTGCTTAAAACAAAAATTTAGAGAAATGTGTATCCCTCAAATGAATATTACTATGGAAAGGCACATGTTTTACACAAGAAATCAAAAGCCTGTTGAAACTATAGCAGCATATATTACCAACTTGAAAAATAAAGCTAAAATATGCAGATTTAGTGATTTACAAGATGAGCTGATAAAAGACAGGCTTGTGTATGGTGTTAATAATGATGCAGTGAGAAAGATTTTTCTTCGAGACAATGATTTAACATTGAGGAAAGCCATTGAGATTTGTCAAATATATGAGCTTACAGAAAAGCATACGAATATGCTTACAAATGAGAAAAACATGCATGCATTGTCTGCCAGTGCGAATGTTGACACTGTACAACATAAAGCTAAGATTAAAAAGAAATATAAACCGAATGGGGCTGGACCATTCAACCTTATTGTTAGCTGTCATAATTGTGGAGGCAGTCATGAACCTAAAAGAGAAAAGTGCTTAGCTTTTGGTCAGCAGTGTCACAAATGTGAAAAGTGGAATAATTGCAAAAGCCTTTGCAAGTCTAAGGTGGCACATACTTTTATTAAAAGACATCTTCTGAAGAAGCAAATAGATCAGGCAGAGAGCTGTGAGCAAACTTTCTGTGTTGATGGTGTCTTTGTGACTGATGAAACAGTTAACACAGTAGATTATCAGGTTGGCAGCAAAAGAGTGAAATATTTTGTACTGTTCGGATTAATGGGAAACCTGTAGAGCTTAAAAGTAGACATTGGATCCAAGTGCAATGTTATATCAGCATAAATGTTTGCCAAAGTAAGAGTTGGTGAGACACGATTCAGCAAAGTGTGCAAAACTTGTTGCTTATGGTGGTGAAGAGATTCAAACTGATGGTGCTGTAGCTCTCACATGCCATTCTGCTGGGGAACAGCTATGACTTGCAGTTTTACATATTCAAAAGACACATGCAGTCATTGTTAGGCCTCAAAGACAGTTTGAGAATGGGACTGATTTAATTTAATAAAGAGGTCCACCATATAAGTTTGAACAACAACAATAAAATTTTACAGAGAATATTTTTAGTGAATATGCTGATATTTTCACAGATGAGCTTAGCAAACATCCAGTCACATATTCCATGAAGTTAAAACATTAAATAAGCTAAGTTGTCAGAATAGCAAGGAGCAATGAAGGTTCCAGTAGCAATGCAGAGCAAAGTAAAAGCAGAACTTGACAAAATGGTGAATTTAGATGTCCTTACTCCAGTAAAAGAACCAAATGAATGGGTGTCCTCCATGATCGTAGCTCATAAGAAAAGCTCAGATGATATTCAAATATGTATTGATCTGAGAGACTTAAAGTGCATAAATGCCCTCATCATCTGATGCGCACAGTAGAAGTAGCTGTTCAGATGCCAAATGCCACTGTTTTTCTGTCTTAGATGCAAAAACTTAATTTTGGCAAATTTTGCTAGATCACAGATCTTCATTGTTAACCACTTTCAGTACACCATTTGGTAGATACAGATTTTTGAGAATGCTATTTGGGATAAATTCTGCCAGTGAAGCATTTCAATATGCAATAGAACAAATTTTTTCAGGTTATCCATGTGCTATTATAGTAGACAACATTATTGTAGGGGCAATGGTGAAGCTGAACATGTTAGAAACCTCAAGAAAGTTCTAGACCGTGCTCATGAAGTACATCTTAAACTGAATCCTCAGAAATGTAAAAAACTGAAATAAGTTACTTATGTGGGCTGTTTGTTTACTAGTTCTGGCTTACAACCAGATCCATCTAAATAACCAGCAATTCTTGTGATGCCAGTTCCAGAAAATGTCACATCTTTACAATGTTTTCTTGGTATGGTTAACTATTTAGGAAAGTTCATCCCAGATCTGAGTGAGTTTTCAGCACCATTACGTGAGATAACATGCAAAAATGTAAACTAGTCCTGGTATGAACAACACCAAAAAGCATTTGTCATTCTGAAACAGAAAATTAGCAGTCCACCCACATTGAGATATTATGATGTTCACAAACCTGAAAGTCTTTCGCGTGATACTTCAAAGTATGGGCTTGATGCAGCATGTCTTCAAGAATGCATACCAGTAGCCTATGCATCCAGAACTTTAACCCAAACTGAAATGCAATAAGCACGAATTGAAAAAGAGCTTTAGGCAGTAGTGTTCACATGTTCAAAGTTCCATGATTATATTTATGCCAAACATTTTCAAATTGAGACTGATCACCAACCTCTAGTAACAATTCTGAAAAAGCCATATATACAGCCTCAGCACCCTTGAAATGCATGATGTTAAAGTTGCAAAAGTACAATTTCAATATTGTCTGTACAAAAGGCAAATTTCTATACCTTGCTGATGTTTTGTCAAGAGCAACCAGACAAACAACAGAACAACATAATAATGAAAAAGCAGACTTTGAAGTCATGGAAGTCAGAAATTTTTCCTCATCATGTCTTGATGAACTCAGAAACCATACAGCTTCACACCCAATTCTCCAGATGCTGAAACAAGTTATCAATCAAGGATGGCCAGCATGACAAACTAGTTTACCACTTGACATACAGAAGTATTTTCCTACAGAGATGATCTTCTGATGGAAGATGGAATCATCATGAAAGGTCCTAAAGTGGTAATCCCTTCAGCATTACAACAGGAATATGTCAAAAGTTTGCATTGTGGTCACCCAGGTACTGATTCAACCAAAAGAAGGGCAAGAGACATAGTATTTTGGCCTTCTATGTCAAAAGATATCAAGGAGGAAACTCTAACATGTTCCATTTGCAACAGCACTAAATCGCATCAACAAAAAGAACCACTTCATCTAACCAGATTCCTGAACTACCATGGTTGACAGTTGCTATTGATATTTTCGAATGGAATGGTCCACATTATTTAATGCTAGTAAACTCTTATTCGAATTGGTTTGAAACTGACCTTCTTCCTAACTTAACATCCAGCAATGTCATTACAAAATTGAAGAGAGATTTTTCTGTTCATGGCAGTCCGCACAAAGTCGTATCTAACAATGGTGCTCAGCTTACAAGTCAGCAGTTCAAAAATTTTTCTGAGTCTTGGGTCTTTGTCCATGTTACTAACAGTCCTGAATATCTGCAGTCCAATGGATTTGCTGAGTGTGCAGTTCAAACTGCAAAGTACTTGTTGGAGAAATCCAGGAGAGATGTTACTGATGTTTTTCTTAACCTACTTAATCTCAGAAACATTCCTTGAGATAATTTGCTTGGTTTAACTGCTCAGAGATTGATGTCCAGACAGACTAGAACAACTATTCCAATCAGTAAACAATTATTGATTTTAAATGCAAAGAGCAACAGAATGGTCAAGACTCAACTTTTGAAGAAACGCCAGTCACAAGTTGTACTACGATAAATCCAGCAAACCCTCAGGCCATTAAGACAAGATGAGATCATGAGAATGCAAACATCTAAAGGATATGACTGAGTGGGAATTGTCAAAAATATTTGTGAAGAACCAAGATCTTACATCGTACAATCTGATGGAATGGATTTCAGGAGGAATCAAAGACATATACTACTAGTTTCTGAGCTAGTGATGCAGCAGATTGCCTGTGCCACAATCTCTGTTTCTCAGAGTGACTCTAAACTTGTTCAAATTCCAGAGGACAGTGTATCTTCTTCAAGTAATCCTGATGTAATCCCCAAAGTTCCAGTTGTAAAAGAATCTCCAGAGACTGTCCCTGTTGCTAAACCCATGCAAAGTTTTTATGTTCATAGGTTCACAGGTTCATAGGTGTTTACTAGGCTAACAATGACAAGGGCCTTTTTAAGCCTAGCCATGCATCCCAAATCTCTGACAAGTTCTGATACCCTTGATAAGTTTAAGCATGGGCCTGGGAGATGAACCATTTACAGGTTACCTTTGTCCATTAGAGACTTGGGTGCTAAACCAGGGATGAATTTTTGGTTTTCCATCCAATTGTCCAAGTTGCACTTGAATTGAGTTAGGGAGAAACTCTAAATCATATGGATGATGAGCCTGTTCCAAAGACAGGGAAGTCTCTGGGATACATATCTCTCCAACAAGTCCAATTTATATCACAAGCAATGTTTAAGTCTTTAAAACTAGTAACTCTGGTGCTGTATGTTTTGTGGATATGCAGGAAGTCCATCAGAGTAAAATCTGATAATGCCCTGTATGCCAGGCATAGATCTCCCCTCAAAAGCCTGTAGGAGACAGAATACAGGGATAGGGCCTTGAGGCAGTCTGCATAGGACATATTACTTATGCCCTGTATCCTTTTGGTGATATTGTTGGATATGCCTGGTTAGGTACATATCAAAGGGGGCATTTTACTCAATGATAGGTCTGATGAATGCTGAATACAGTGGAACAATGACTTTCTTGGACTTAGATGCAATACCTTTGTTTATAGGTTGCGCAATATTGAATGATTTCCTCACCACTGTACACATGTGATGAACAAAGGCTAAATTACTATCTATGTGTGTCCCTAAGTCCCTGACTGCCTGGTCAACTCTAAGGGGTATGTTGTCAATATGATAGTTACCAGGGATAGATCATTTCCCAAAGGATACTATTATGGATTTCTTGGCATTTAGTTTTAGTCCATGGCTCTGACACCAGTTGTCTGTGTCAACCCCTCCTGGAAAACATTTGTGTCAATGTGATATTAAATGACAACTCCTAGCTTGCAATCATTTGCAAATGTAGTCAATCAGAGACCACTGACATTGGCCTTGACTTCTGAGAAGTAAATGCCAAACAGGAGCAGTCCAAGGCGTGATCCCTGAGTGACTACACTTGTGACTGGCCTCTTTGTAGAGGTGGACTACCTAGTTCTAACTTTCTGGGTCCTGGTTGTGAACAAGTTGGCTATCCACCAGGTGACATACAGGTTTTTACGTAACCTCTTGAGTTTGTCAACAATGCCCGAGTGGGGTTTTGTGTCAAATGCTTTGGCCAGGTAATGGTAGGGAGTGTGAATGATTTTGCCCTCATCCATTGCTTTGGTGACCTTCTCAAAGAAGTCCACCAAGGTGAGTAGGCATGATCTGCCCTTGAAGAAACCAAACTGGGTTGGGTCCAGTGTCTGGGGGTTTAGTATATCTCTATTGATCATCTCCATGATAATTCTTTCCATGGCTTTACATATAAGACTAGTGAGACTTATGGGTCTATAGTTTACAGGGTCTGTAGATGGCCCACCTTTGTGCAGAGGGACAAGTGTTGCCTTTCTCCATTCATGAGGTACGAAGCCTATTTGGCGGCTACAGTTAAATTGTAATTCCAGAGGCTCTGATAGGTCATGTTTCATGTTATTTAGAAGGCATTCTGGGATATTATCTGGGCCCATTGATGCAGTGTTCATGGTCTTAGAGAGAGCATTAAGGACCTGTTCCCTAGTGATAGTAGGGGAGTTATATTTGATGATATTTCCTGAGGGAAGGTTGAGGGGGAGAGAGGAGTAAAGTTGGAGGTGATTGTTTTCTCAGCCAGGAGGTTTGCTATATCTTCTGGCTCAATATAAGTGGCTCCATTTACAATTAGCTCTGCACACAACTGAGTATTGCCTTTGCAAACATAGCTAAAGAATGCTTTGCGGCAATCCTTAGCCTGGGAGGCCAAGTTTACCTCAAATTTGGCTTTGGTAGACTTTATTTGTCTTCTGAGTTGTTTGTTTAGTTTGATGAGAGTGCTTTTATCCTGCTGGGTGCTGCACCTCCTAATTTTTGCCATGATTTTCTTCCTTCTTTTATACAGCTGATTGATTTTGTGATTCCACTGATTCCACCAGGGTGGCTTATTTTTTGTGTTAGCTCTCTACTTCTTCCTGGTAGGTACAGCTGCCTCTATGCAGCTATTAACATGCTTGTACAAGGTTTCTGTGAACAGTTCTGTATGCATTTCATATTAAAATATTACACAAATTATCAATTGAACAACTTATGGAAAGCATCAGTAAACCTCCATATCCTTATGTAGGCCACAGACAGTACAAATCTTTTTTTATTGAACCAGTAGTTATAAGACTTGTGTTAAGAACTATAAATGACTAAATATCCACAACAGCAAAAGGACAGAGTACATGTGGATAATGTTGGAATCCGTTGGTTTCCGTACATATATCACAGAGGGCATGGAGTCAGCCGCAAGACATACAGATAATCCATAAATCTGTCTTTATGTACTATTCACTTTTGTTATGTAAATTTGTCTATACAGCTGCATATGGGGAATTAATACATGTCCTTAATCTAGATGGCAACACCCATATGCATAAATGTAAATCAAGCAACATTCCAGGAAGTTACAAGCACACATTTTCAGTAAAAATAAATGTAAGCAAGTGCATTTCAGAATGAGTAATGTAACAGAGATAATATTCCCCAAAACAGAAATGCTAGCAGGTGCCAATTTATCTTATAAGCTATCTGTAATTCAGGTATAACTGAAAGTAAGAGCACCTAATGTCCATCCATCTTTAAACACCATTGAGTTAATTAATAATTAATGAGGCTCATTAAAATTCCAGTTTTTGGAATTCCACCTGCGCATGTTCATGTATGTTTGCAGAATTTGGTGCATTAACAAATAGCTTGGTGTAATGGGAAGGTTCTCCTAGCAAGTACCTAATAGGTATCGATAAACAGTACCATGTGTAGCACATGCCACATACCAGTTATCTTCCAATGATCTGATAACATGACATAAGTTCCACTTTTAAACATTGAGTTTGATACAGTAACAGATCAATGGGCTCAAACTCCCTCACAGTTCTGTTACCCTTCTCTTCGTCTGACTTTTGATTGTAAAATGTATCAATTAAATTTTACTTTAAAAACATGCTTATGGCCTCTTAAATCTGTTAATGTACAGAAGAGATCTGGAAAATGAGATGTATTGCTATTAGGTTTATTGAGCCAGGTGATTTTTTTAAGCTACGGGTTCTCTCTGCTATATACTTTTCCCATACCTCTCAACATCTTAGCACAAGAGCTCTGGACAAAGCTAAAACAGTAGAGGGGGCAAAGGCCCAGAAATCAGGGACAGATTTTAAATATTGTTCCTATGTACCAAAAGTTTCTAGAAAAACACGTTTTGCATTATAACATGCATTTTCTAAAGGTTATAAAGTCTGAATCTCAAATGTCTGTCATTATTTAGTGACTTCAGTCTTGAATGATTTGCCAAAAAAAAAAACAAATATTTATGAGGGAAAGTCCAAAAATTACGCAGCAAAAATCTAGACATTCTGCAAAATTCTGGACAACTGAAAGGTTTGACACTTCCTCCAAATTTTCCTTTAGATTCATTCATTTGGCATACAGTTACACACTGCCCAAGACCTAGTCAATTAACAAATCTAATTTGTTTAATTCTATGCATGCTCATGTGATAAAGAAAATATTTCCAAAATATACATGGGCCCCATTTCTTTGACAGTCTGTCCTACGCCAGCCAAGTTTCACCAGTCTTCTGTACAGTAGATCACATAACATTCTCAGAGAATGTCCCATATTCTCACTTTCTCGACTAATGCAATGATGACAAATCTGATTTCTTCAACCTGTATTCCCAGTGCTGTTGTACATTATTTAAATCTGTTTTTGCTCTGTGTCAATCCTGATTATATATCAGCGGCTTGATGTTTGGTGCAGAACATTGCTGCACTGCTATTGGTTGTCTAACCCAGCCTTTAATCTATTCAGTTTTTATTTACCTCACTCCTGTCAAAAGCTTGATGGTCCTCTATAGCCCAGCTAATAGTTAAATCACTTTGTTAAATAGCAAACAGTGACTTATTTCAACTACTGTTTTAAATTACTGTGGCAGTCCTATTTCACTTGTCTTTTTTTCTCATCCCTTGGCCATTCCCAACACAGCCTTAAATCTCTGCTGCAGTCCAAGGCATTTCAGTTCATCCATCCCATCTACTCACTAATTCTTATGCCTACTGTACTGGGGCTTCCCTTTGGTTTGGTCAAAACTCTCTAGATGAGAGTAACCTGGCCTTCATCAACAAGTTCCTGTTATAAAATGCAAAAATGAATATTTCATTTAAGAAACATTTTTTATAGCTAATGATGAACTGTTGGGTTGCAAAGAATGTGCTGTGTATCATATATATACACTCACACAGACAGGTGATTAGACATGTTCACACACAGGTTCAAATATATATCTCCCATGCTTATTTCCCTAAATTATAAACTGCAAGAGCATAAAAATGTATGTTGAGTAGCTGTCAAAAAATGATGTCATACATCCATTATATATTTTTTTACTTTAAATGATTTCTATTTTTTTTTTTTTTTTAATTTTTGCGGGTTCCCACCACTATCTGCTGTCAGCTCTGCCCTGCAGACCTCTACTCAGACTACCTTCCCCAATATATTTCTAAACACTTTCTAAATCTAATACCCATTAACCCAACAATTTACCCTTTCTATCTGCAGGAAACAGATGCAACTAAGGGTAATTGTGTAGGAAGCAGCATAGATTACATAAAGAGTATAATATATTCATATTGAATAAAATGTACACAACGCACACTCCCTCCCTGCCCGTGATAAACAGCAAAACAGGAAACTGCCAAAAGCATCACTTGCATAATCTTGCAAATAAGTTCTGCTTTTAAGACAGGTCACGGAACATGGAAATATTTTTAGCATCAGAGAGCAACTGTTTATAAATCTAAAAGTATACAAGAAATAAGGCTGCTTAGCAAAAGTCCTGAGTATGTTTAACATTTATATATACATCTGTCTTCTCCATTTAAAGTTTTATTTTCCAAACAAGAATAGTACAAACAGAAAAAAAAAACAATTCCCAGCAGTATATCATTCCTTTTTGCTTGTCCTTTGTCCCATCTAAACAGATTGTGCTCTTTTTATATCCTTCCTGTTTACTTGTTTTCCCATCTTCTTTTTGCAAGTGTTGCTTTTCCAAAAATTTCAGTCACAAGTATCTTGGTCTCAGCAATGAATTAGTAATATACATAATGGAAGAACGCATTCATTTTTAGTCTGGAGCATATTTTTTATTGATGTCAGAACCCCCAGGAGTGACTTCTGTTATCCTGACATATGGAATATCTCTTTATATCATAAACATGCTTATTAACAGGACATACGTGGGGGTTTAGTAAATACAAGTAATTGCAATGAGGACTGTCAAAAGGCCTAGTTTTATGACTTTCATGTAATAAAGCTGTATTAATTTATTTGCTTGCTTCTTTGTTTGTATTTGTCAATGGGAAAATCCAAATGGGCAAAGCCTACATTCATTGGAGACTTTGGAAGAAAATCTTCCATATATAAGAATGTAAATTTGGTTATATAGCTGCACAAGTTAGCATGCATTTTTACTGCAAGATGTTCATATAGCAAAGTAGTCAAAGAAACATCTCACGTAATCAGTACTGTAAGCATTTACCTCTCAGCTGCTATGGTTCATAAGTTCATAGGTGTATACTAGGCTAATGACCACAAGGGCTCCTATAAGCCTAGCCATGCAACCCAAATGTGAACCACATATTTGATTTATAAGGGTGGTGATTTACTGACTGCCTCTGCCTCTGTCCATCAGAGACATAGAAGCCAGACCAGGGGTGAATTTCCAATTAACCATCCATTGGTCCAAGTTGTGCTTAAAAAGGGATAGAGAGGATCTCTGCTTCACATGGATGGGGAGCCTATTCCAGAGAATAGGAATTCTCTGAGAAATGTAGCTGTTTCTCCAACATGTCCTGTTTATGTTGCAAGCAAAATTTTGGTATTTTAATCTAGTTTAGGCATAGTAGTATGATTTTGGTCCTCAGATTCAGCCTTGTTTCTCCTAGATTTATAATATTTCTCATAAAGTCAGACTTTTTTATCAAAATATAGATTATTAAATACACAAACTAAGCTTTACAAATATTTAGCGCCACTAACTATATAGTGTCAAGTATATAAAGACTGCTCTATTGTGTAAAATAACAAAAATGCTCCTCTTTCTGTCCCTCTGTCAAGACTTTTAAAGGCTAGTGTTTGATTTTTAATTCTTGGAGGTTGAATGACAAGGGCAGGTGCCAAGTGGGAATATGTGCCAGTGCCAACGCCAATATCCACCATGTGCAGATGCCCATGCTTCACAAATTGTACAGTCCTCTTAGATAAAAAGGTCCAGTAATTTCATCTTTTTAATAGTAACTACAAGTTTACTTTTGTTTCAAACTGAATTTCTCTTTGGAATGATATAAAAACTGAATTGCTGTCACCTGCCTAAGCTATCTTGCCACTTGCTCACTGTCTAACTTACATACTCCTCTCAGCTCAGACACTGCTGGTCACAATGAACCATAAAGAAAGACAACTGATGGATTGTACTGGGGACAATTAAGGTAGGAGAAATTGTAGCAACACTGTGCAACTGATGGTCAGCTGGATCGCTACATGAAGGAAAGAAGAAAAAAAGCAAAAGCTTTATCCTACCCTCCCTGCTAGACTCCTAATCTTCCCTTCCCTATCTGTCAGAAATGTAAGACAGAAATTATTAAATATATCAAAGATATAATAATCCAATAGAAACAGAAAGTGTATTTCAGGGAAACCAGTGTCAAGGTCATGATATGAAAAAATTTAAAGGCCAAAATTAGAGGAACTGTGGTTAAAAATAAAAATAGTAATAGAGACATACTATAAATTATGCACACATACAAGTATGAAACACTTTCCTACCCTGACCACTACCATCCAGCCACCTCCTGGACTATGAGTGGCTCATTACATGGAAAAAAACATAGGAATGAACCATTTGGACAGTTGTAGAAGTTTGTTGGAATACCTGACTGTGATGCATTTACTTAAAAGCCGTATTCACAAATAGCTCAATAGCAATCAAATTTACTTTGACATTTCATTGAATTTAATATTCTGATCCTTGTCACTAGCTAAGTATTCAGTAAACTGTTAGAGACATAACCAGCTGAGAAAAGAAAAGAATCTGGAATTAGATGGCTCAAAGATGAAGCAATTAGGGCCATAGCTTTTGATCCAGTAGCAAGAAAACAAAACATTTATTTTTAGTTATCCTTTGTTGCCCAGGATAGCCCCACTAAGTTAGGGGCCTGTTTTCAGAGAGGAGAGCTGTGGTGGTATTTGTACTAATAGGGAAATGTGTCCAGGCCATTGGGGGGCTTTCCTTACTCTTTTCAATAGCTGCCATGAGATCTGTCAAATCCACCTGATCTACCACAAACCCAGGCAGAAGGGGCTGTAGTTTAATGTCTCATCTGAAGGACAACATACTCAGGACTGCAACAGCATTCTGCACCAAAGGCAAATGTGGCACATGTTGTACTACTGACACTGTTATCTAAGCTAATAAAATAAATCCAAATCGGAAGTAAAATAAAAAAAGAATGAATAGAAAAAAAGGCGTTTTTTGCAGAGGGGCAAGTCCACCCTGCACGTACATGTACCCTACAGCCCCCTATGTAAATATTTCAACTCCACAGTCGCTCAGCTATGGAAAAAGGGCATACACAGCAAGAAAGGGAAAGGGTTGTTACTCCCTGTTGGCAACATTCTGCTGATGAAAATGGTATAGTCAAACTAAGGCCTTGTCAGTGGCTCAACAGGTGGCACGGTCACTGTGGTGCTCAAAGACCAGAAGGCTGTGGGTACTATTCCTATAACACATGACTGGATTTATCTTGAAATGGCTGGTCGTGCTGTGTAGCATTAGATGGGGTAATGCATTCCTGAATGTGCCATCCCTTGAATGAAATGTTTAACCAATGTCCTATCTGCTTGATTTGGTGGGAGCTCGGGTGGATGTAAAAGATCCCATGGCACCTATCAAAAAGAGTAGAAGACGTTCCCTGGTATCCTGGCCATATTTCCTGTAGTAGTGTGAATACCACCTTGTATCTCCCCCAAGAAATGGCCACTAGATTAGTGAGACTAACCCAGTCAACATAGGATAAGTAAATAAAATAAACCTGCAGCTCAAAGAGCAAATACTGCAACAAAGCTTCTATTCACTCATTCATTCATTCATACATTCATTTTCATTTACTCAAAATTCACTTGAAAGAACAGACTCCAGAAAAAGAAACAGTAAAACTCCATAAATCATGCTGAAAGCAGTGTTACTTGTTCTTACTGCTCGTCTATGTTTTCTGGTCTGACTATTACATATCTGAGAGGAGAGGCTGTACATTAAGGACATTGGTCACAGATGTACAAATGTAGTTTTAGAAAAGAGATCACTACAGCTGGGTGATGTGATGGTTTTGGACAGGATGGAGCTAGGGATGAGCATCCTCTGTAGCTGTAACTTACAACGTGTAGATTTTGTCAGTAGATCTGCTTCCTTGCCAACTTCATAGTGTTATAATGAAACAAACAATTGACATGATTCCCTGAAAGGTTTCATATAGTGTAATTACAGTAGTGCTAAAATCTGCACATCTCAGATATGGAGGAATTCCCCTCTGGAATATGCATACTCCAAACAAGAAATGCATAGACAATACACTGGTTTAAATTAGGGGCATCATAACCTTGTGGCAAAAGTAAGAATGCTTATGCATGATTAAATGAAATTCCTCATTATGAAGTATTTCTATTAAATGAGGTATAACTTGAAAATCATGACTGGTAGAAGAAACTAGGGGAAAAGTTCATATACTTTTGCTTAAGGTCAATTCCTTGACAGACAAGTCTATTAAAAACAAAGAAATGTTATTGTTTCTTGAGGTTACCTGTATTTGTTCCAAGAGGACACGAGCATACCACTTTTTGGGGTACTTCGCAAACTTTGGCTGCAAAATTATTAGTCACCTCTGAGCTCATCACAGTTGAGGGCAATAGCAAAACCTATGAGCATAACAACCTCCTTCAATGCTCTAGCACTATGGCATAATGGCATTATTGAATGTCTTGGCCACCACACAGCTAGCATCCTCACATTACGAAGTATCACTCTGGTCCATTATACACCTAACATTTAACGTTATTCATACCAAAAAGTCATTTTAAAACAAGAGCACATAACATATTGTAGTTTGTACATGTACCCTCTTGCAAGTACTCCAGTAAGATCCTTGCAGTTATAGAAAATATATTAAAGAATAGATACAATTTTGGTTTCTCTTTCTCTCTTTATCACTGTCTCTCTGGCTCTGGCTCTCTCTCTCTTTCTCTCTGCACACATTGCATTTTTGATCCAGTTTCTCAGATGCAGCATTCAGTCAAGTTTAATAATAATGTTCATTGGAGAGTGAAACAGTTCTAGAGATGAAGTTCAAATGCAGCTTTGTAAGTTCTACAATCTCATTTATCTGTTGAAGGACACAATATGGAACCTGAAAGTGGAAATGATAACTGGAGCATTTGAAGACACAATTTTTGCAGGATAATTAAATTTTAAAAGAGCAGTCTGAAGATTTGAAATATTACTTCTGTCAAAATAATGTCAGTTTGTCTAAGTTTACAAAAGACAAGCACAAAATTATTTATAACAGATAGCTGACAATCTTTGTTGATATTGGAAAACATTACACTTAGAAAAAAGTAACAGGTACACTGGGCACCATTTCCTAAACTTGGTGATACTTTTCATAAATCCACACTAAAAACAACTAGCCAGACTTCTAGTTCACATGCTAGAATAGGAATGTTCCAGTTGTCAGAGACAAAACTATACAAAATGTGCAGCACAAACAATAAATAAGACTTATTCCATATCTGTAATGTTCTATAAGACCAGAGAAATTAAATCATTTTTACTCATTAGACACAAGTGTCTACTTTGGGCGGCCACAGTAGTGCAGCGGTTAGCATTGCCACCTCACAGCAAGAGGTTATCTGGTTTGATTCTCGGCTGGGGTGCCTTCTGTGTGGAGTCTGCATGTCCTCCCTGTGGTCACGTGGGTTTCTTCTGGATGCTCTGGTTTCCTCCCACATCCCAAAGACATGCAGTAGGTGGAATGGACACTCTAAATTGGCCTTAGGTGTGAGTGTGTGCATGTGCCTTCTGTGGAAGGTTGGGTGCCGGGCTGGCAACTCGACACTGTAAAACTCTACTGCCAATCATGAGCAGACAGATGATCCACTGTGGTGACCCATAACCGGGAAAAGGAGAAGAAGAAGACACAAGCGTCTACTTTCTGGATTGCTTTGGGAGCTTCTGTTTAGTAAGGTGACTTGCTCACTGTATGATAGTGTCCAAAGGGAGACTTAGGGAATGAAATCCACAACTATTGGATGAAACTCATCCTATCCACTTAATATTATGTGATATACTACCAAGACATCCAGTGACATTTCCCAACAAAGTACCCATCTTAACCATTTCCAACTACCCCCAGTAAACTGGAATAAAACAGAGGTGAAGAACAATACAGAATTTTCAAATGATAAAATGTGCTTACAAACACAGATCAGAAAGATAACAAGAGACTTGGTTTGAATAAAGAATGAAGTAAATGTTCATCTTGAAATATAAAGAAAAAAAGTATATATTTAAAGCATGGAAGCCATTATGCTATGTTACAGTCTTGAAGAGAGAGATGTTAACTACTGAAGGTAAATATATAATTACATTTACATATTGCTATGCAGTCTGCACAGTAGGTAGGTAATGACTGCTGGAGTTTTTGACTTTTTAAGTTATGCATTTTGGGCTGTGCTACCAATCTTCTTCTTCTTCTTCTTCTTCTTCTTCTTCTTCTTCTTCTTCTTCTTCTTCTTCTTCTTCTTTCAGTTGCTCCAGTTAGGGGTCGCCACAGTGGATCAACTGTTTCCATTTCTTCCTGTCCTCTGCATCTTGCTCTGTCACACCAACTACCTGCATGTCCTCTCTCACCACATCCATAAACCTTATCTTAGGCCTTCCTCTTCTCCTGTTACCTGGCAGCTTCATCCTTAGCATCTTTTTCCCAATATACTCTGCATCCCTCCTCAGCACATGTCCAAACCAACGTAATCTTGCCTCTCTGGCTTTGTCTCCAAACCTTCCAACCTGGGCTGACCCTCTAATATACTTATTCCTAATCCTGTCCATCCTTGTCACACCCAGTGCAAATCTTAACATCTTCATCTCTGCCACGTCAAGCTCTGACTCCTGCCTTTTTGTCAATGCCACTGTCTCCAACCCATATAACATAGCTGGTCTCACTACCCTCTTGTAGACCTTCCCTTTCACTCTTACTGTTACTCTTCTGTCACAAATCACTCCTGCTCCACTCACTCCATCCTGCCTGTACTCTCTTCTTCACCTCTCTTCCACACTCACCATTACTCTGAACTGTTGAACCCAAGTACTTAAACTCATCCACCTTCACCACCTCTACTCCCTGCATCCTCACCATTCCTCTATCCTCCCTCTCATTCACACACATATATTCTGTCTTAGTCCTGCTGACCTTCATTCCTCTTTTCTCTAGAGCATATCTCCACCTCTCCAGGGTCTCCTCCACCTGTTCCCTACTCTCACTACAAATCACAATGTCGTCTGCAAACATCATAGTCCACGGGGACTCCTGTCTGATCTCGTCTGTCAACCTGTCCATCACCATTGCAAATAAGAAAGGGCTCAGAGCTGATCCTTGATGTAATCCCACCACCACCTTAAATGCATCCGTTACTCCCACCGCAGACCTCACCGCTGTCACACTACCCTCGTACATATCCTGTACCACTCTTACATACTTCTCTGACACTCCTGACTTCCTCATACAATACCACAACTCCTCTCTAGGCACCCTGTCATATGCTTTTTCTAAGTCCACAAAGACACAATGCAACTCCTTCTGACATTCTCTGTACTTCTCCATCAACACTCTCAGAGCAAACATCGCATCTGTAATGCTCTTTCTTGGCATGAAACCATACTGCTGATCACTAATCATCACCTCCATTCTTAACCTAGCTTCCACTACTCTTTCCCATAACTTCATGCTGTGACTGATCAGTTTAATCCCTCTGTAGTTACTACAGCTCTGCACATCACCCTTATTCTTAAAAATCAGTACCAAAACACTTTTTCTCCATTCCTCAGGCATCCTCTCACTTTCCAAGATTTCATTAAACAATATGGTTAAAAACTCCACTGCCATTTCACCTAAACACCTCCATGCTTCCACAGGTATGTCATCTGTCCCAACAGCCTTTCCATTCTTCATCCTCTTCATAGCTATCCTTACTTCCTCCTTGCTAATCCATTGTACTTCATGATTCACTATCTGCACATCATACAACCTTATCTCCCTCTCATTCTCTTCATTCATCAGCCCCTCAAAGTACTCTTTCCATCTGCTCAACACACACTCTTCGCTTGTGAGTACATTTCCCTCATTATCCTTTATCACCCTTACCTGCTGCACATCTTTACTAGTTCGGTCCCTCTGTCTAGCCAATCGGTATAGGTCCTTTTCTCCCTCCTTAGTGTCCAGCCTTTCATACAACTCTTCATACGCCTATCCTTAGCCTTCGCCACCTCTCTCTTTGCCATGCATCTCATCTCCTTATACTCCTGTCTACTTTCTTCATCTCTCTGACAATCCCACTTCTACTTCGCCAACCTCTTTCTCTGTATACTCTCCTGGACTTCTTCATTCCATCACAAGGTCTCCTGGTCCTCCTTCCTCTTTCCAGATGTCACACCAAGCACCTTTCTAGCCATCTCTCTCTTACTAGCTCTGCTGTAGTTATCCAGCTATTCAGTAACTCTTCACTGACACCCAGTGCCTGTCTTAACTCTTCCCTGAACTCCACCTCACAATTACCCTTTTTCAATTTCCACCATTTGATCCTTGGTGCTGCCCTCACACTCATCCTCCTCTTCTTGATCACCAATGTCATCCTACAAACCACCATCCTATGCTGTCTAATTACACTTTCCCCTGCCACCACTTTACAGTCTCCAATCTCCTTCAGACTGGCCATCTACATAAGATATAATCCACCTGTGTGCATCTTCCTCCACTCTTGTATGTCACCCTATGCTCCTCCCTCTTGTTAAAATATGTATTCACCACAGCCATGTCCATCCTTTTCACAAAATCCACTACTATCTGACCTTCTGCATTCCTTTGCTTAACACCATACCTACCCATCACTTCCTCATCCCCTCTGTTCCCTTCACCAACATGCCCATTGAAATCTGCTCCAATCACCAGTCTCTCACCCTTGGGTACAGTCATCACCACTTCATTCAACTCACTCCAGAATTTTTCTTTCTCATC
>NC_056737.1:840511213-840576213 GCF_019279795.1 Protopterus annectens | reverse complement strand
GATTTCTATCAGCCCTGGCCAACCCCTAATTCATCTATCAAGAATTCTGACAAAACCTGTCCCAGTTCCATATCTTAACACATTACCTCTAGCTTCCTATGGACACAAGGAAGAAGGTACAGTGGGTGTAGATGGTCATCATCTAACTTGCTGAGGCAGTAGTGAAACCCCACCCCTTTACAGGAAAAGATGTACAATGCCATTCATGAAGCAGGTGGATGCTTCTGTCAGCAAACCACCATTCATCTATCAGTTCACATGTGTACAAACTTGTGTAGCTAGCAGGATTGTAATCACCCTGCTCTATTCCCGAGGGTGGATGTATATTGAACCTCCTTCCTTCCCCTCAGTCTTAGCATTAAACCCATGATGCACAGCTGCAAATTAACATGGTGCCACTGTGCTAATGTGCCTACCCAACCCATTTCTGTGTTTTATCCAGATTTGCTTTCATATGTTGCTCTTATACCAAAACATTTACTTTCATAAAAGTTATTCTTTCAAAACATCATGGTTTTGTATAGTATTTAAGGTGTTTACCTCACAGACAGAATATACAGGGTTTGATTCTCACCTTTGACAGGGGAAATTGGCTAGGCTTAAAATAGTCCACAAAAGCAGCTACCCTAGTTCTTACCTAGCAACAAAAATTTTTCTGGGGGTTGGTTTGGCATAATGGTTAAGGCCTCATAGATACAGGGTACAGGATTTGAACCTGATCTTGGGATACTGGCTAAGCTCAAAATGGGCTGAAGGTCAGTTAGCCCAGCATTCACATATGGACTTATGAACCTATGGATGAAAAAGTGAGTAACACAGCATTGGTAAATGAGAAAGCATGAGTCATTATGATCAATTTTGTTTCATTCTTGCAACTTGTTCTCTACCCTGACCAACCACTCTTTCAAATCTATCAAAACACCCAGGTCACATTGTCAGTTCCCCATCCACCAGCATTTCCTCCTCGCCCTTGCATGCATTACATTATAAGCTGCTGTTAAAGCCCTTGTGGCTGTCATTCAACTGATCGAGTCAGATCCAAATACCCCCTTATTTAAAGGCTGACACATACAGTGATATTAATGAGGCATGAAAGGATTTCTGCCCATACACCATAGATTGGATCCTAATAAACAGTCAGCCACATAACTACATGACTGGGACCCATCCAAATGACCTTAGTGACCACCTTATCACCTACATAAGGAAAAACAAGGAAATATCTTCTAAACCGCCCATATATAGACCAGTTAGAAATAGGAAACACTTTGACCTTACAAAATTTCTGAATGAACTTAAAGCCTACAAATGGGCATCCCTTAAATACCTCCCCTTAGAGGAGGCAGTTTCAAAATTTAATACTTCATTTCTAGCAATACTTGAGTCTCACGCCCCAAAAAGATTAATCAGAACCAAAACACATATAGCACCCTGGCTAACAAAAGACACCAAATGCCTAATCAAACTTAGAGACAAAAACTGGGATAAATGGCGAGCAACCAAGTCACCCCTTGACCACATTAAATTCCAACAGCAACATAATGAGACCAAAAAAGCCATAGCACGTGACAAAAAAAGCTACTACAGCCAACTACAAAATAAACACCAAAATAACCCTCAAAAATTCTGGGCCGGTTTAAATAATCTTCTCCGTCCAGGCAAATCATCAACTCCTACCCCAGAAACGCTATGTGATAAAATACCAGAAGAAGTAGCCAATTCCTTTAACACCTTCTTTACTAACACCATACAATCACTAGCTAACCAATTACCAACTGCCAACATCCCTAAAACAGAAAACATCCTAAAGTCCAAACCCACCTTTAAATTTCAAACTGTCTCAACCGACTATATTCGATCCTTACTGAAGAAACTAAAACCAACTACTCTCTCTGCTGACCTTCTCCCAGCTGATTACTTACAAAAAGCTGCTGATGTCATAGCCTACCCCATCTCGATACTCATCAATCGTACCATAGTTGAATCCACAATCCCCTCAATATGGAAAATATCCCATGTAATACCACTCCATAAAGGTAGCTCATCTACAGAACTATCAAATTATAGGCCCATATCTATACTGTCTCCATTAGCCAAAATCATGGAAAAGTGCATACACAAACAACTACTCTACTGTCTTACCCAGAATAACCTGCTAACCAGTTCTCAACATGGCTTCCGACCCCACCATAGTACAACCACTGCCCTTCTCTCTTTTACTGACTCCATTAACCATAACCGGAATGAGAAAAGAATATCATCAGCTCTCTTTCTTGACCTATCAAAGGTCTTTGATATGGTGAACCACCAGCTACTTCATAACACCCTAAAAAATCTCCACTTAGATAACCAAACTCTGGCCTGGTTCCATGCCTATCTCTCTGATAGGCAACAAGCAGTACTCTGGCAGAATATGCTCTCTAGTCTCCTACCCAACACCATAGGAGTTCCCCAAGGTTCTATACTGGGACCTCTTCTTTTCTCGGTCTTTATAAATGACCTCTACAAAGCCATACCTGATGCCACCTGCATACAATACGCAGATGACTCGACATTAGTTTGTTCTGATCCATCTCTTGCTGACCTCTTAACTAAAACACAATCCTGTTTTACTGCAGTTGAGACCTGGCTATCGGGACGTCAACTGATTCTAAATCCAAAGAAAACCAAATTGGTTCTCTTCCACCCTGCACAAAAGTCCACACCCACATCCTTCACTATACATTCCAGAAATGGAACTATTATCTCCCCGGACGCCAGTACTAAACTATTAGGAGTTACCATTGATAATAAACTTAGATTTGATATACATATCAATCAGACTATTAAAACTGTTAACAAGAAACTCGGGACACTTTATCGCATAAAACCCTTTCTTACTCCATGTGCAAAAATGGCCACTGCCCGCTCTAACCTTCTCTCTACCCTCCTGTATGCCTCATCTATTCTTACGAATCTTAATATATCTGACCTTAATAAACTATCATCTTGTTATAATCATATAGCCAGATTTGCAACAGGGGTGCCTTATAGAACCCATCACTGTACTAACCTACAAAACCTGGGTTGGATTGAATTCCCAAACCTTCTCCAGCAGAGCCAACTAATCCTGGCTTTTAAAATTCTGAAACAACCTGACAAAACTCCTGCACTGCCAAAGTTGATTACACCTTACAACAATCTCAATAGTTTACACTCCTCAAACAAACTCCTAGCTCAAACAGTCAAATCCAATAATGCAGGGGGTGACGCACTGTTTGCCAATGCCATTGGAAAAAAATGGAACTCCCTCCCCCCCAGTCTCACCATCATTTCCTCACTAAACCTATTCAAAAAAAGATTAAATCACCATCTCAAATCTCATTGGCTCTGCCAGTGTGCAAGTCCGGATTAACTCTCCCTTAGCTAGTGAGCATCTTCTTTTTTCAGGTCTAACCTTTTAAACCTAAATGACCTCTCTCTCTTTCTACCCCTCCTACTCCCCCCCCCCCTTTTTAATTCTGGCTATAAGTAATCCTTCATGGTCAGACTAGTAAGAGAAAAAGCATGTTGTAGTCTGTGTCTGTTATTTTTTCTCTTAACACTTAGCCTAGTCTATGTTTTTAATATACTTTATAGTAGCTTCTCCTTTGTTAAACTACCAAATGAGACTAATTTGTATTCTATGAACATGTAATTACCTACTGTTAATGTGGAGCTTTTCTCCCCGGGCCTCCGCTGAAAATGGACATGTATCCAGTCGGACTATCCCGGTCAACAAATGTAAAATAAATAAATAAAATAAATAAACAAATCTCTCAGACCCTGAAATCACACTTTTGTATCTAGTGTACATGCCATCCCCAAGACACTAACAGAAGGCGATCCCAGCCTCAGTCCATCTCCAAATGCTCAGTCTCAATCACCCAGCAATGTTTGCTCCCTGAGCTCAGTGCCAAACCCACATCAACAGGCCCTGTATCTACATCAATAGGTCATCCTCACCCTGAAGTAATTTTAATAACCACTCAATAAAATGTTTAAGATTTGAATGTAACTGACAATAAATATTACTATGTTTACTATACTGCCTGGGGAATTAGGAAGGAGTTGTACACTTGTCTAAAAATATTACATGATCTCAGAACATTCTGAATAAAGCAGGTAGATTATATTAAAATATCTCAATATCTTGTTTCAATGGAATATGATTCAGTAAATATAATAGGTAATAACTTGCTCTTAAATCAGCTAGTTTAGATGTTAAAGGATTGTGGATCATAGCTGCTTATAGCTGCTTATAAAAATCCTTTTTCTCCTTCAATATTTATGAGTAACTCTGCAAAACCAAAAAAAAAAATAGTGCAGTACATTATTTAAAGAACGTAGGGAATGTTGTGATGTATCTGTAGGAATTATGTAAAGTAGAGGCTGAACCTGGCCAATCCTGTTGGTCAATCAGTGAAGAAAGGAGAGGAATACAGAGAGACTGCAGGGTATCGATGCATGCAACTACTTTAGACAAAGGATGGAAACAAGAGGAAACTATGACTCACAGGACAGTCAGTCCAGCCTCATCAAAGAACAAGATCACAACAGCACTATTGAACTAGTAGACTTGAAGAATATCTGATATTTAGTGAATTGCTGAAATGGCCAAAGGTTTTTCATTTGAAATCTAATAAACACTGGAATACTACACAATATGAGGGTAAAGGTACCGTATACACAAACTAGGAAAAGAATCTGGGATTCTCAACTCTGATGTCATCGAAGTCGGACAACAATACACCAAAGCAATATGGGAAGACAGTAGGATGCTGGAATTTGCACATGGAAGTGTCACCACCAAGCAAACAGCAGTCTTAACAACATTGTGCAATACACTAAAAAAGCCTCATCTACAAGTGTAGTGTACAATTCTAGGAAATACAACTTAGGCCCAAATGGTCAGTGTCAGTGGCTCAGTGGGTAGGGTCTATATTATATATTCGAAGTTGCAAAACTTCGAACATCATATGTTCGACAACATATGAGCGAAGTTTGAAACTTCAAAAATGTAATAAAAAAAAAAAACTTACCTGAACGCTCTGAGCAGGGGGGCAAGCCCCCCTGCACCCCCCCAAACCTCCCCTACTTAAATATACCAACTCCGAGATCACACTTCAGTGCAGAAAAGGAAAATTTTCCCATTCTGCACCATACGGAGCCTTTGCTTTTAACCTTCAAACTTTTCAAAGTTCGATCATATGGTGTCGACCATATGACATTCGAACTTTGAAAAGGTCAAATAATTAATAGGGACCCCAGTGTGTAGCACAAACATGACTGGATTAATTTTCCTTTACTGACCCTACACTACAGTATTAGGGAGTGCCACACTCCTGATCATGCCGTCCATCAGATGAAAAAATTAAACCAAGGCTAGTGTTAGCTCAGCTGGATGTAAAAGTTCCCACAACACTTACTTACAAGAATAAGTGAGTTTTATTTGTAACAAAACATACTTACATTGCATGCTATTTATAATTTCTCATATTTATACTATATTCAGTATACGCACACACACACACACACACACACACACACACACACACACACACACACACACACACACACACACATATATAAATATATACACAGTAACATGGCACATTTACACTGCACGCTAATATTTCTGGTATTTATGCTGTATTCAGCACACACATATCTCTCTCTCTCTCTCTCTATATATATATATATATATATATATATATATATATATATATATATGTATATATAGACGGAGAGAGAGAGAGAGAGAGAGAGATGCCAAAGAGCAAGCCAACAATGTTTTATTTATTTTACCTCAACCTCATGTACCATAACCAGTTTTTGATTCTGTTCATTACAATTCAACCTTCCATGCTTTTGTTACATAAAAATTATTTGCAAGATGACTTCAGATAATCTCATCATAATACTAAAAATAATCATATCATTTTAGTTTATGTAAAAATATAAAAATGGCCCTTATAAATATAGCCATAGAAATTGCTTTTGATTCATTTGAATGGGAATACTTATTTACTGGGAAAGTCTGGAGAATTAATGCATTTAATCAAAACTCTATACATAATAACATGGCATGTGTTAAGCTAGGCCCTTATTTGCCATAATCTATAAACTTTGAAAAGAGTTCAAAATCAAGGCTACCAGTTATTTCCCATTTTCTTTGCCTTAGATATGGAACCTTTTGCCTCAGCAATAATCCATCTTCTACCCTTTTTCCCATTTTGCACATGGGGCCAGACTGTCACTTCAGCAGTGACAATCATCTCAAGCCAAGGTTTAGACTTCCAGGTGGTTAACCCTGCCACGGTAATTTATTCATACTGCTCACTCGCACACACTTTCTCACCTACAGCCAATTTAGTGTCCAATTAATTTAGTACATGTTTTTGGAGCATGGGAGGAAACCAGAGCACCCAGAGGAAACCCATGTGATTGCAGGGAGGACATGCAGACTCCACACAGAAGGCTCCCCAGCCAAAAATTGAACCAGAGATCCTCTTACTGTGAGGCAGCAATGCTAACCACTGCACCACTGCAGCCACCCCATGGCAATAAGTCAGGAAGAAAATATTACAGGTATTATAATAGGTACCAGATATGAATCTAAAATGTTATTTTTTGCTGATAATATTATGTTAACTATATCACATTTTAATACATCAGCAGTACATGTAAATAACCCAATCAAAATATTTGAAAAAATATCTCTGGACTTTCCTTTAACAATAACAAAACAAAACAGTATTAAACCTTCAGAAATAAAAGCTGTAGGAACAATATTAGAATCCACATTTTTTGCTGATAATATTATATTAACCATATCACATATTAATACATCAGCGGTACACATAAATAACCTAATCAACATATTTGAAAAAAAATATCTCAGGACTTTCATTCAATAATAACAAAACAAAACAGTACTATACCTTCAGAAATAAAAAATGTAGGAACAACATTAGAATCTAAACTAGAAGATATTAAAAAGTCACTTATGACAGAACTATAAATGAAATGGACAACCATATAACTAATATGAAAAATGTTTCTTACTTTCAAGGATAGAAAAATGGTTCCTTAGAAAATGGTTCTGCTTCCTAAAATATTATATATAATATAAGCTTTAGTTATACCTCTTAATAAAGAACAAATTAATACCACTTCAATGAAAATTAACTTTGCACTGCCCCTTACTATTGCATGGCCATGTCTTTAGTATAACAGTGGCAGTATGTTGACACCTGTGGTGAACCTGCCTCCCAATGCAAATGCCAATTGGGTCTCACAACTCCACCAGGCACTAATGTCTTTTGGTGGGTATTACTGAAATAAGGAGATCCTAATGGAACTGCTACATATGAATACAGGCTGAGGTATGTAATTTAAAGAGTTGTCCATGATATCACAGAATAACTCATTTAGAGGTAAAAAGGGGGATTTCCTCTCACTGATATCCCAGTAATCCAGTTATCAGTGGATTAACTGAAGCACACTTTCCTAGACAGTGGAGAACAGACTGTTCCCCTTTCTCCATGGTAACACAGTCACGGAGTTGCCAAACATAAGTAGCAAAATGTGGGGGACTCTGCCTTCACATCAGGGGTACAGTGGACCTAATTACCAGCAAAAAAATGCTTCTTTAGCAAAAATTGCTAGTAATCAATCTGAAAGCATAGGTGTTAGTGTCTCGGCAAACTGTATTTTAGCAGGTTTGATAAATATCAGTACTTTCAATAGTTGGGAACTCAATATGTTTCTGTCAAAATAATAGATGAGACATAAAAAGTCGCTTCTTTTTCTCACTGTCATACTGCAGCAGAGAATAGCAAATAGTGTCCCATTCAGAAATGACTACTGTGTAGGTTACTTCATTCTGTTGGCACAGACAATAGTTTTTCTGAACAGGTGATGTAAGCTCATTTTCAGCTATTTTAACGACAGGTGTGCCACACCTATGTTACCTCTTAGGTACTGCAAAAAATTGTAAGCTATACTGATCTCCAGATAGATGAACTCTCACAAATAATGTCACACCTACATAATGTGTATGCAGTGGCTGTGTGCACTTATTAGTACTTATTTCATGTTATATTCTGTGCACATTTTCATATCTTTCTGCCATGCAAGCTGCAAGTCAAATTACTTTCCTTTGCCATCAGATAGCAAGAACTGTTGTCTCTGTAGGTCAGCATAAAAGGCAATGAGGCCCAAATCTGATCAACATAACAAAATTAGTGTCAGATAACAATACTGTGGGTATGGATGGAACTGAGCAGGTCACATCTGGACACTGTAAAGTCAGTAACATTTTGAGTTCCTTAACTTCCTTTGCATTAGGTTACACAATTTAGAAAACGTTTTCCTATTAGCCTCTTAAATTAACAAACACATTTTCATTGCTGTAGTTACCACCTACACTTCTTTTCACAAGATAGTTGTTTTCCTGTGAAAAAATATCTGAATGGTAATTGTATTATTACAAGAAAAACTATGTTTTAATGTTCTTCTAAATATTACAGAAAATAGAATGCTATATCACTCACATTGTGCTATTACATAAAGCAATTGTGACTCTTTATTTTGGTAATAAAAGGAAAACAGACATTCTTCACAACTGAGCACACAAGTTGTCCTGCAAATACTCATGTTTCATTAAGAAACATTCCATTTGGGGGTATTTGAAAAAGTAAAACCAAAAACAGCCATTAACCTCAGGTTACTAGCTAGACTTAAAATGGCCTTTCAGGGCAGTTAGTCTAGTATTCACCTGTGAGCTTGTGGAAAAAAACACCAGCATTCAAAAACAATAAACTTGGAAATAAAAATGCTCAGTCATACATAAGCCATACTTACAAACTCTTCCTAATTGTGGTTGATGCATACACCAACTAGATGAAGGTTATCATTACCAAATTTGCCACCTCTGAGAATACTACTGTAATTTTACAGGCAATATTTGCAAGAAGTAGCTTGCCTAAACAGATTAGCAATGATGAAGGGCCATAGTACACATATAAGGAATTCAGTGTTCAAAAGGCGAAATGGTGTTAAATATATCACGCCTGCTCTCCGTCCAATCACACATGGGTTAGTGGAAAAGCAAAAAGGCAGCGGCTTCCAATTATAAGCCATTCAGGCAAAATACCCTACGAGTTTAGATGCAAAACTATTTTCTGGATGCAGTCACCTGATAAGCTGATACCAGATAAAAACTTTTTTCATAAATTCATAAGACATGACTGTAAAAATGTATGACCTACCAGCCTTCAAGAAGCTTAAGTGCCTTAACTCATCTTTATACAAAACTCGGGTTTATGTTTCTCATTAAATTCTGCCAACAAAAGAAATAGTTTTTTAGAGATTTCTCCACTGTACCAGTCCCGTATCGCACACCCACTCTAACAACAGGCTATTTATTTATATACAGGTAAGTCACTGCTGCAGGCCCTGCCAGCTCTTCCCTTCAGCTTCACAAATCACAAAAACCTTCATCTGAGTTTTGTGTCAGGCTATGTCCACAATTAGTCTTGACTAGGCTGGCAAACTCCATGAATCTTGGACCTTCAGGTTAGGCTCCTGCTTTACCACACACCAAACCTCTGACTGAGGAACATACTTCCTGACTTATGCCTTTGAGGTTATATATTTTTATACACCTCTCAATTGATCACTTCCCATTACTTTAAAAAAGCATCCAATTTCCTGACTAATTTTTGTGGGAGTGCAGCACTGTCAGGTACTTTTAAAGACAAATGTCTCCTTTTTTTCCATGCAGATAAGGTTACAACTACCCTCAACACAAAATTATTAATTCTGGACTCACAATGATGAGATACAGGCCCTTGACGACCCATGAGCATTCCTATTGTCTAGTCATGGTCTATCTGTCACTGTGCATTGGAAGGGTTACTGCCCAACAGCACAACTTTGTATTGGTTTCTCTTTTTTTGCTTTTACCAGCTTGAAGTGCCTACCAAATTAATAGTATTTTAATAAATAAATGTCCCACTTCACTACTAAGCACAATGTCTCTGTGGCTGAAGGTCTTGCTTCAGCATTGCTTCATTTTCTGCTCTTGTAGCAACCAGCATGTTTCTTGCATTGAATAGCTTGGGACAGGAAAGCACAACTGCCAAACCTACTTCAGATTCATCTGTAAACAGAGTAAATTTCTTCATAAAGTCAGGAGTCACTCATACTGGTTCAGAACATAATCTTCTTTTAAGCTTATTAAATGCTAGGTCTGCTTCAAGGGACCATTGCTCCTTGATATGAATGTATCCTTTTATAAAAAAAAAAAAAAAAGCAGAGAAAGGTGAGCCTTTAAGGTTCTATGATCCTTGGTAGTACCAAGAGTGTTACATTACTGTAATCCAACTGACCTGTAAGCTATACTTCTAGTTTCAACGTAAATACTAAGGTATCCTTGACTACTATTAGTACAGCAAAAAGTAACAAAAATAACAAACATTCATGGAGATTCTTCTGCAGGTTTAAATTGTCTGGTTTAACTCAGGAATGGAAGAAAACCCTGGAAGAAGCAGGATTAAAATTAGTCAAAAATTTGGAACAATGTTTCCTTTTATGAGATCTGTCAAAGGAGAAAATAGTTATAAAATTTGGTGAAAACTTTCTATAGTACCCAGTTAGTCCAGTTGAACCCTTCAAGTGTCTTTTAGTAAAGGGATATAGATCAATGTTATCACCTCTGCTACTCCTCTTCCTATAAGGTATCTATGTCCAGTTTACGTTTTTAGCATTCACAGTCAAACCTACTTATCTTACAAATTCCAACACAACCTGCACTTCTAGTAAGTGAAACTTCCATTCCTCAGAATGGATGACCACATCATCCAGGTATGCAGTACCATACAAGTGTGGCTGCAGTAATTCACCCATTAGTCTTTAAAAGGTAGCTGGTGCTCCATGAACACCAAATGGTAGCAGTGTGTACAGAAACAGACCTTCAGAGGTCACACTTTTAAATAGTGTCTTCTCCTCTTCACAAGTTTCCTTAGTAATGTCAAGCAGTCCACTGGGATGTCTGCTACACAAACATTCAAATGGGGTAAAACCAGTTGAAGCTTTTGGCAATTGAGTTATAGCAAACAGTAAGTAGGGAAACAAATGGTCCCAGTTTTTTCCCATTTGCAGCAATGGCATTCCTTAGCATGGGTTTTCATGTTTTATTGAACATCTACTAATCCATCAGTCAGCAGATAGCAGACTGAAATCTTAAACAGTTTGAACTGAAATTATTGGCATTACTGATGCAACACCCTTTACATAAAGGGGGTGCACTGGTCAGTAAGTATCTCTTTAGGATACCATTCTAGGAAATAACAGTGACAGTTCTTCTGTAACAGCCTTAGCATTAGAGTTGCTTAATAAAACTGTTTCTGGAATTTCTTACAGCATAGTCCATTATTAGAAGTATATATGGATGTACATTGTACAAACACGCATGCGTGCCCACACGTACGTATATATATATATATATATATATATATATATATATATATATATACACGCACATATATAGGTTTACTATCATATACTCACGGCTGACTCGGTCGAATCACTTTGCATGAAACCTAAACTTTGAATATTCGCATTGTCGAACACCGATATTGCAAAAGTACAAATCTCACCCCTATCTTGACTCATGTTAATGCTCATCCCTAGATCGCAATCAATTTGTAATTCGGCAATACCGGAGTTTGGCAATGTCAGTTTTTGCAGCCGCAAGTTGATGATACGGCCATTCTACCAAGTCAGCCACAACTATATGATAGTAAACCTATAGATGGTTTACTATCATATACCTGAAGCTGACTCAATCGACCCACTTCGAACGAAACCTGAACCACGAACATTAGCAATGTTGAACATTATCTTATAACGATATCATAGAAGTACAAATCTCACCCCTACCTCGACCCATGTTAATGCTCATCCCTAGATCACATTCAACTTGTAAATAGGCAATACCGGAGTTCAACAATGTCAATTTCCGCAGATGTGAGTTGATGATACAGTCATTCGAAAGAGTCAGCCATGACTATATGATAGTAAACCTATATATAGGTCTACTGATAATGAGTGAATGATCCAAACATTGATATTAACAACATCGACTAAAAAACTTTGACGTTTCAAACATCAGCACCATACTGTGCATGCACTAAGCAACAATCTCGGCACATGCAAAACATAAGTTTAAAAAAAGAGCATAAAACATTGTTTTTTTGCAGGGGGGGAGTACCTTACACCCTCCACACCCCTAATTATATATACTAACTCAGAATGCGCATTATCCGCGAAACAGCATATTCCCTACCCTGAATATTGTGTGATTTTTATGTCTATCGACCATCTGTTTAGTTGACCAAATTTTGTTAACTAAACAGATGTCCACCAACTATAGTGTTGAAAATATTAAGTTGACCCATACACACACACACACACACATACACACACACACACACACACACACACACACACACAGACAATATATATATATATATATATATATATATATATATATACACACACACACACACACACACATATATATATATATACATATATATATATATATATATATATATACATACACACACACACACACACACATATGCACACACATATGTGTGTGTGTGTGGATTCACTTCATAACACTGAAAACTCAAAACATTGAAAATGAGAAAACTTCATAATATAGAAGACCAAAACTTCAAAACACTGAAACTCAAAACACTGAAACTCAAAACACTGAAAACACATATCATACATATACTGAGTTTAAACAACATAAATCATAGCACTTTCCACCAAGTGTAGTGAAGTGCAATCTTGGAGTTGATATATATAAGTAGCAGGGGGTGTGAGGGTGCAGGGGGGCTTGCCCCCCTGCTTACACTTGGTGGAAAGTGCTATGATTTATGTTGTTTAAACTCAGTATATGTATGATATGTGTTTTCAGTGTTTTGAGTTTTCAAGATTTTGAACTTTCATTGTTTTGGTTTCAGTATTTTGAGTTTCAGTGTTTTGAGCTTTCAATGTTATGAAGTGAATATATATATATATATATATATATATATATATATATATATATATACAGAGAGAGAGAGATAAATATATATATGTATTTGTCCAAGATCATAGTAGTTTACTAGCCTATCAACCCAGGTGTCATTTCAACCCTAGCTATTTTATCCCAATGTAATGCCATAGAAATGTTAGTTAATACACAAGATTCCATTTAGCAATGACTGCCCATGACCAGGAGGGTTGTGGGTGCTATTCCTGGTAAGAATTTACAGTGCACAACAAGCTTCCACATGTACGGTAAGTGCAAACAGCCAAAAAAACACAATACAAATCAAAAAGAAAGTCGGCCAGCATTCCTTGTGAGACAATCAGTATTTATTAATAAAGTAGCAGCCAAATACACATTTTAGTGTAAAAAATACACTAAACAAAAATAACAAACTGGTTTTGGCACAATGGCCTTCATCCGTGTATTAAAACAAAAATCATCTTCCAACAATTCAATATTGAAAAGCTCGGTAAGGGAATTGTGGCTAATGATGACCTCAGATGAGAGGTTGTCTATTATTTTTCCAGGAAAAAGTGACTTTCTCCTATGGGCGTTTCTACAATTTAAAAGAATTGTTAATAGATCTTTGGAGGGGAGACAAACTGTCTCCAGTGTAGTATAATCTTTCCCCTGTGGTAGTTGCAGTATATCTGAGAGGATACATAATTTATCCGGCACGTATATTAGTATATATGTAGCCAGGGGAAATTTAATTGTAGGTCCTGTGGTTTAGTTTACATTTTGGGATGTGGGTGTAGCACCCCTTGTTGGTATATCGGACGAATGAAAAGACAGGTTGGAATCAGGGAATTGGAACATGTAGCTGACATTAAAAACAAGAGACTAGAAAGCCCAGTGGCTAGGCATTTTAGTTTAAAGCATGAGGGGGGAAACTACTTCTTTGTTCTTTAGTGTCCTAGCACAACCTCTGGGAGTGAGAAGGGATTTTAGAAGAAAATTGAATTACTTGGAAACTATGCATATTTTAAATTATGGTACCCTTCATCCCAAAGGATTAAATTTGGAAATTTGTTTAAATTTTTAAAAAAACATATGTGCAGTAATTTTTTCTGAATCACAGCATGCAATTTTTGTACTATCATTGTCTGGGGTTGGTGTGGGATTTTTTATGAACTGGTATTACAAAGGGACAAGCAATTAGCCAATTAATTAACGTAATAATGATTGGGTTTTGGTTAATTGTTAATTATGTATATAAATCATGGATGTGTGAACAGTTTGGTATCCTTTGAAGGCGACATGCCAAGGTACAAGATCATTTGGTGAAGTAAAGAGGAAAAATTTCAGCTTCTCTGTGGTTTTTTGTTTTTTTGATAATTGTATATATATATATATATATATATATATATATATATATATATCTGAGTCACAGTGATTTGGTCCACCCATCCTATTACCTAATTAAGAAATTAAAGATGCTCATTCAGTCCCTGGGGAATTAAACCCCCCAATCTAGTTATCCAAATTTTCTCCTTTTTATTTAATATATCATGCCAACCAGCTTTCAAATTTCTTTTCCCTACAATTCTCTCAATAATGACAAACCTAAACTGTAGAGTGGAGTGTTTTATAGTGTGCTTATAAAGTGCATTAGATAGACACTTATTCCTAATGTTGCTTAAACGTTCTGAAACCCTTATTCTAAATGGACGTGATGTTTGTCCCACATAAAGGCTGAGCATGTACAAGTAACTAAATAAATGACCCAGTCTGTGTTGCAATTACCAAAAAATTTAATATCAAAAATCTTAGAGGTATTACTACTAGTAAACTATTTTGTCTTAACAGCATATTTACAAAAAGCACAGTGGCCACACGGAACACAACCCGTTAACAAATCCCCCTCCAATGTACTTTAATATATACACTTATGCAGAGTCTTGTTCTTATAATGACTAAAAAATACCCCTAATGATTTGGCTCTCCTAAATAAAAAGAGGCATCTAATACTTAAAAGATCACTCCATCTATCATCTGTCAATAAGATGTCCCAATATTTTTGTATCAGATCCATAAAACCAAAAGTACTGCATCCATAACTTGTAATTAACCTAATAATATTTTTAGCTTTATTTTCCGTCTGCTGATATTTTAATAATTGTGTCTTGTCACAAGTTTGAACAAATTGACTAGCTTGAAATATATGAGATTTCTGATATCCTCTATCACAAATCTGGCAATTAAATCATTCTGCTGTGATAGAAAAAGTATCATTGGAGGAGCAAATCCTATGAATCCTTAAAAATTGGGATTTAGGAATGTTATGTATAATATGTCTTGGATGGCAGCTGGAGGCACGTAACAGAGTATTAAAATGTGGATGTTTACAAAAGACACTACTTTCTAAAGTGCCATCTGCCTGATGACACGTATTCACTTCTAAAAATGAAATACAATCAGTATTGTAATGTAGGGTAAATTGAATACCCCACCTGTTGTTATTAAGATATTGAACAAACTCCATAAGTTATTCCACATCCAACTTTCATACCAACCAGCAATTATCAAGAAACCTGCGCCAAATATCAGTCTTATCCAAAAACAAATTATGATTGCAATCATATATAATTTGTTGTTCCAAGTAGCCCATAAAAAGGTCAGCATATATGGGTGCAAAAGATACATACATAGCTGTACCTTTCAATTGAAGGAAACACTCACCATTAAAATAAAATACGTTCTTAGTAAGAACATGTTCAGTTAGGCAAATAAGGAAGGTATTAAAGCCAGGACTATCTATCGGAATACAGTCAAGCCAATATTCCAAAGCCATCAGGCCAGCCCAATGTGGTATATTAGTATAAAAAGATGTCACATCCAAAGTACACGTAATCCAGCCTGGTTCTAACTGGACCTCAGAGATGATATTTAGAAATTCTGTAGTATCCGGGATTATAGCTCTAACCCCTCATAACAATGAAATAAGATATGTGGTGAAAAAAGCTGATAATGGTTCAGTCAAGGAACCTTTTCATGAAACAATGGGTCTACCTGGTGGTTGATGAGAATCTTTATATATTTTGAGAAGCAGATAAAGTTGTTGTGGTAAGGGGTCCTGTACTGTAAGATAGATCAATGCTTGTTTGTTAATAATTCCCTCACTTAAGGCCAGTTGTAAAAAAAATCATCAATCTCCCTCTTAAATTTGGGAGTCGGGTCAATTGCCATTTTGGCATAAAACCTGCCATCAGACATTGTCTCTGAGCCTCTGCCAAGTACAAGGATCAATCCATAACCACCACAGTCCCTCCTTCATCAGCAGGAATAATGACCAAATTAGTGTTGTTACAAAGATTATTTAAAGCTTGAACCTCCATTTTGGTTAAATTATTGGTAAACAAACAAAGAAATCTGTAGAACATCCAAACTCAAAATGTAGATCTTTAAGAACACATTGTTGAAAAATAGCAACATGTTTATTCATAGGAGGATGAAATGTGGATTTATGAAATCTGAATTCATGATAAGAATCAAAAGACTGTACAGTAGTCTGAAAATGCAATTTAAGATTTAACATTCTACAGAAAGAGACATCATTCAAGAACATCTTCAGGCACAACAAAACCAGGGACAAAATTAAGGCCCTTGCTAAGTAATTGTATTTCCACATCAGATAATGTCACAGAAGAAATATTGCGTACATTACATATAGCATCTACCAAGGTACCAGAAGATGTAGCAGTGTTTCTAATGTGGAAACCTGATTCAATTTCTTAATTAGGTAATAGGATGGGTGGACCAAATCATTGTGACTCAGGTATAAGTATTGAATTGTAGGAAGCTGCTTTTGTTTTAATACATGGATGAAGGCCATAGTGCCGAAACTGGATTGTTATTTTTGTTTAGTGTAATTTTTACACTAAAATGTGTATTTGGCTGCTGCTTTATTAATAAATACTGATTGTCTCACAAGGAGTGCTGGCTGACTTTGTTTTTGACAAGAATTTACAATGCCCCATCCACTGCCCAGGTTCTTTTTGAACAGTGTCTCTTTTTGACATAAATAGGTAGTCTATTCCAAAGACGCAGCAGTCGTTGGGAGATAAATCTGTCCCTCCAGCATATCTTATTTGATTCACAGGCCATATTTAGGTCCCTGGAATGGGTGGCCCTAGTCCTGTTTGATTTATGGATGTGCATCAAGTTAATTAGTTTGGGTCTGAGACTGCTCTGTAAGCCAGGCATAAGTCTTCCCTAAGAAGTCTATATGATACAGAGTCAGGAACATTAGTCGGTCTGTGCACAGCATGTGTTGCAGTCCTTTGATCTTCTTTGTTAGAAACCTCTAAGGTCTCTCCAATTGCTGCAGTTGCTTTTTACGGTACATGCTGAATGAGGAGTTATACTCAATTATGGGCCAGATTAGTGCCGAGTATAGAGGGGTTATAACCTCTTTTGCTCTCGAGGCAATGCCTTTACTAATCAAGTGCATTATGTAGAAAGCCTTCCTTACTACAGTAGACAAATGGTGGCTGAAGATAAGGTCATAGTCAGCTTGTGAACCCGAGTCACTTACCACTTCGTGGGTACTTAGGGTATTGTTGTTGATTTGATAGTGTGAAGGGACATTGTTTGTGCCAAAGGGAATGATGATACATTCCTTGGCATTCATTTTGAAATTGTGACTAAGACACTAGTTGTTGGTCTGTGTAAGACCCTCCTGGAGTATACTGACATCATTTTGGGATTCAATAATTGAACCCAGTTTGCAGTCGTCTGCAAACTTGATCAGCCACAACCCTTTACTTTTGACCTGAACTTCTGAGGAGTATATACCAAACAGTAGGGGGTCCAGCACTGACCCTTGTGGCACCCTACTGATAACAGGTCTGCTGGTTGATATGGAGTTACCCATTTTGATAGTGTGTGTCTGATTTGTGAGCCAGTTAGCAACCCATCTTACAACGAAGGGATTTACATTCAGTTTGCAAAGTTTATCGGTATTGCCTGAGTATGGGATTGTGTCAAAAGCCTTTGCCAAGTCGAGTATGCTATGTGCACAGATATGCCCTCATCAATGGTCCTGGTCACATTTTCAAAAAAGTACACAAGATTTAACAGGCAGGATCTGCTACTGAAGCCTAATTAGGTAGGATCCAGGGTTTGCATGTCAACTGTGTCTTTATTTATGAGGTTCATAATGATACATTCAATGACCTTAAAGATGAGGCTGGTCAGGCTTATGGGTCTGTAATTCTCTGGGTCAGTTGCTAGACCACCTTTGTAGAGGGGAATAACTGTCACTGTTCTCCATTCCGCAGGAACAAAGCCTGTGGTTAGATTATGATTGATGAGGGTACATAATGGTGATGTTAGTTCATGTTTTAGCCTGTTTAGAAGACAGCCTGTGATATGTAGGGTGAGGAGGATTGGGGCAAGGTTTGTGATAGGTTTGGAGGGGATAAGGGGGTGACATTTTCAGCAAACCTATTCGCTGGCAGTCCAAAATGAAAAAAGAGCGAGCACACAAGGCAACAAGTATACAATTTATTCCAGGTCAGTAAGCTTTCACGTCTCCATGGACGCTTCATCAGACTTTAATAAATAAAATACTCAAACACATTCCTTTTATAGGTACATCAATTAACTAAAATCAATTCAATTCAATTAATCACACATCACATATTTAAAGGTATACAGAAAAAATATATGTTAAAAAACTTACTGAAAAAATGGTTTAAAAATAGATGTATATCACTATATATAAAATTGTTGAATAAATAATTTAGAAAAATTAATTTAAACCATTTGAGATATATATATGTCAAAATCACCAGCATTACAGCCGCTGTTAGAAGTGTTCAAAAAGATTTGTAAGAAGGACATTATGAGTTTGGACAGTAAAAAATGAGATTTTTATAATCTCAGTTCTAATGAATTTGATGCTTTACATTCATTAAGAAGTAACACTGCAATAAGCATTCACCCTGCTGATAAAGGAGGTGCGATTGTAGTGATGAATAGCACTGATTATTTGATAAAAATGAATAAAATGCTTAATGGCATTGATATCTATATTAAACTCAACTAAAATCAGTTAAATAGATTAGTTCATGATATGCATGCAACTTTATATGATTTTTTAATGTCGGGTATTATTGACTCTGAGCTTTACAAATATTTTTTGGTTGAGAATCCTTATATTCCAAGTATGAGGGCTTCCAAAGATCCATAAGAATAGTATTAATCCCCCCTCAGACCTATCGTCTCAAGTCAAGGATGGTTTCTGAGGCCATTTCAATATATTTAGAGAAGCAGTTGAGGGTTTTAGTTGATGCAACTGAAACTATTCTAAAAGATACACAATATTTTCTTTTTACTTTATCTGGCTTTGTGCATTCTGAGATTTTTGAATCTAATATTATGTTTGAGACTTTAGATGTTGTTTCACTTTTTACTAAGATTCCAAATGAAACTGGAATTCAGTATGTTAGAGAGCTCCTTAGGTTTAAAAATGTTCCTGGTGAAAGAATTCAACTGTATTGTTTTTATTGGAATTAGTATTGACTAAAAATTTTTTTTTCTTTAGAGACCAATATTTTCTTCAAACAAATGGAGTAGCCATGGGCACTCCATGTGCTAACTCTTATGCAAATATAGTGACGGCACAGAGGGAAAGAACTTTTATTATGAGGAATGATAGATATTTTAGATATAGTCCCTATTATAAGCGTTTTATTAATGATGTTTTCTTTTTATGGAGTAGTCCCTTGAGTGAGTTGTCATGCTTTATAGATTATATCAACTCTACTACAGCATTTCTTAGATTCACTGCCGAATGGTCATTTGAGAAGATTGTATTTTTAGATGTATCTGTGATGCTATTAGGTACTCAAGTAAACACAGAGATGCATAGGAAGGAATGTAGGAGAAATAACCTCCTTCACAGGCAGAGCATGCATCCTCAGCATGTGTACAGCAATGTTATACAAAGTCAAGGTTTGAGGATCTCCAGGCTCACAAACTCACATTTAACTTGTGATAGAGCATTGGTTACCCTAAAGAATGAGGATGACTTCATGAAGAGAGGCTATAAACTGAATGAATATACAAAGCTAGGAAACCCAGATTTTATTGATAGATCAAATAAAGGGAGACCGGTTTTAGCAAAAATTCAACTTGTAGAACTTCCACATATCCATCCAGGAGGAGTAATAAGTCTCAGAGATGCAGAGTGACTTTACCTTATACTAGCAACAATAGGACTATAATCAGGATTATTAATGACAATTGGCAGATATTAATTTCAGATGAAAAACTGAGAGACATGGTGGGAGAAGTTTTTCATATCGAAATGATAAGTCTCTTAAGAGATTATTGTGTTACAATGACAATATGTGTTTGAGTAAGAGAGGTGAATCTAAGCGACAAGGTACATTTGCTTGTAAAGGATGTAATCATTGTCAATATATGTGTAACAGAAATTATTTTATACATCCTTCCACTCAATATAGATATGTTTTCAAGCATTATGCAGACTGTAAGGGATGTAATCATTGTCAATATATGTGTAACAGAAATTATTTTATACATCCTTCCACTCAATATAGATATGTTTTCAAGCATTATGCAGACTGTAAGACTAGAGATGTTATTTATTTAGCTTACTGCATAAAATGTCCGAATTTTTATATAGGCATGATGAACCATACTTTGAGGGATAGAGTTAGAGAGCACATTTATGCCATTAATAAAGAGGATGAGGGAAATGCATTAGCAAGACATATTTTACAAAATAATACTACCCATAAATTTCTTTTTCTGGTGTTTAAGTTAGTTCCAAGGACATGTAGGTTAGGCAATTTTAAGGTTTAAACAGAACAGCATGAAGTTAGATGGATAGTCAGGATGCAAGCTGACAAAGGCTATGGCCTTAATGATAAAATAGCGTTAAGGCCATTTTTAGCTGAAAGACCATTGAAGCATTAATTTCTGCCTTGTCTTATGTGATTTTGACATATATATACATCTCAAATGGTTTGAATGAATTTTTATAAATTATTCATTCATCAATTGTATTTATATATAGAGATATACATCTATTTTTAAACCATTTTTGTCAGTAAGTTTTTTTAACTTACATATTTTTTCTGTATACCTTTAAATATGTGATGTGTGATTAATTGAATTGAATTGATTTTAGTTAATTGATGTACCTATAAAAGGAATGTGTTTGAGTATTTTATTTATTAAAGTCTGATGACGCGTCCATTGAGATGTGAAAGCGCTTACTGACCTGGAATAAATTGTATACTTGTCATTGCCTTGTGTGCTCACTCATTTTACATTTTGGACTTCTGCTTTTATTAAGAGGAGCTTTATCCATCAGCCACTTGTTCATTTATCCTATTCGCTGGCAGGCTTGCTATTTCTGTGGCATCAGTGTGTGAGATACCATTGATCACTAGTTCTGCACATGCTTGGGTCCTACCTTTTAGGCTATGTATGTAGCTGTAAAAAGCCTTACGGTTATCCTTGGCTGTGCTAGATATGTTTTTCTCAAAGAGGTCTGTGACAGGTCAGGCAATCAGGGAAACTCAATCCTCACCACTGTCTCTGATGAGGGATGGTCACTAAGAGCAAAGATGGTTTCACACAGTACTTTTAGATGCAGCTCGCTGCACCAATAACAATTTCCCTTAAGAGCACACAGGGAGCACACTCCAGACCTAGGGCTGGACTGTGTTTCTCTCTCCAGACCCACACAAACTCCACACTGACTACTTTGGAGTTCTGTGTCCCTGTTCCCAGTAGCTGATACACACACACACACACACACACACACACACACACACACACACACACACACACACACACACACTTGGATATTTGAGTTTCACACATACACATACACACCTGGGAAAAGTTGGTGCAGATTTATTAGCTGTACCCCCTTCTGCCCAGACTCTGAGGTAATCATGCTGCCACCAGTCAGCTACCCTAAGGTTCTTACAAAGGGTACACAATTATACTGTGTAAAATTAATACTAATGCAAATGGTAGAGTGTGACTAAAGCAACAAAGCTTTAAGTAGCAGCCACAGTGTCACTAAAACAAGCATAAGTACTCTCAAGATGTTAAAAGCATTCACTAAAGGACCAACCACAATGAAAGGTATTAAAATATTTAATGATAAATAATAAAACAGAAAACAGGAGAATACTGAATACAATAAACAGAGTTTCAGCCATAGAGATATGAAAAATAATAGAGTTGGATATTTTCTTACAGAGGCAGAAAACAATACTAAACTAGTCTCACTAAACGTCACTGACTAACTAAAGAATTACTGCTCCCTGGCTGCTTACTAAAGTAGGACAAGCTGATTTGTGCTGTATGTCTTACCATAGCAAAAGCCAGAGGATGTCTCTCTCTCTCTCTGTCTGTGTGGATGTGTGAGATATATATCCTGTCAGAAATCTTTCTGTCAGATTCTAAAGTGCTGTTGTAAGGGTTCCAAAGAAACCAGATGCTGGTTAGACTATGAAGTCTCCTCTGGTCACCTGACTCTGGTACAATACACACACAGAACTTTGCTAAAATCTGTGGCAACATCTGAAAGTTCTAACACAATTTCAAACTTTCCACCCTTCCAGGGTTCTCTGATAAAACATACACATTTGTTCAGTTACAACAATACAACCTAATATACATGTATACATTCTTTATGTCCAGCAGGACCTACCATTGATGCATTTTTAACACAAGTAACTTTATAAATATATTTTAACTCAAATATCTGTACAAATCAGTGTGATAGTCAAATTACATAAAATTCTTTACAAAACTCCAGCTAGCAATGCTGGCATATGTACACATGTACTGCCCTACTCTCCCTGGCACAGATGGCACTACCTTATAACATCACAGGACCCTTAGAGGATTTGACATGTTTTCTTATTTAAAAGAAAACAACAAAACTGGAGAAATAAGCCACAGTATGAAATTCTCTTTTAATGACAAGATTTCCACATCAAACAGTAAGCGCTTTCATACACACTGGACTTCTTCAGACTGAATAATATGACTAAAAAACTTCCAAGCTTTTAAGTAAAAACTCAAGACACATGACCAAGTAATTAATGATGCAAGCCTTTCCTTTTTAGGAAGGCAACAAAATCTGCTCTATCATTCAACCCAGGAGGATAGCAGGCATTCAGCCTAACCTGCCATTCATATTCTTTCCACCCAAGTTCTACATTCTACATTTAATATTTCATTTAAAACACAAAATTTAAAATCAACTTCACATGCATTGTTTTGTAATGTTTCCTAACGCATTTTTCTCATCTTTGATATTAACTGCATGCTTATGCTCATATCTGTTTCTGTTTAATTCTCTTGTAATACATCCAGCATAGAAGGCTTTACATGACAAACATACTACTAAATAAACAATAAACCTCGATTTATAGGTATATCTTCATTCAACTGAATATGATAGCCCCCAATCATTTATTTTGTGTCAGTCATTAAAAAATTAAATAAATTGTAACTCAAACATTTGTACATTCCAGGGTTGACATGCATTTTTTGAGGGGGATTTAATTTGCCTTGAAAGAGATTTTTAAAACTTTTACCCTTCATTTGTACAAAAACTGGTGCTTCACCTACTATTTTTGTAACCTCAGAATTCGACTTGAAAAGCTTCCAGTTATTCATAATAATATTTTTGATAGATTGAGTATCTAAACTATTCACTATCTGCATAGATGCTGTAAAATCTAATTGTTTCTGATGCTTCTCCCTCTGTATCCCTTCCCTTCCTTTCTTATTTGATATCTTTCATTGTAAGCCTTTTTAACTATATTTGTAGGGTATCCTCTACTGATGAATTTTTTACATAAGGCAACACTTTCTCTCTCAAAATCAATATCCTTGTCCGTTAACTCATCCACTCTTTTTAACTGACTTTTAATAATATTAATCTTGGTTTTGTTGGGATGTAAGCTATCATAATGCAAATAAGCATTATTTTGTACTTTTTCTTAAAAATGGCTGTTAATAGTTTGTCACCTTCCTTGTAAATACTAAGATCTAAGAAGCTTACAACTTTGACATCATAAACATAAGTAAATTTTAAAAAGAATAAGAAACAACAAAGTACAGCTGCTGTCCAAAGGTCGTAGTCCCAAATGAGAGAGAGAAATAATAGTAGAATAAAACTGGACACAACCACCACAAAATAATAAATAAAATCCAGTCTTTATTCGAATAAGCGCTTTCATGTGCTATCATAGCATGCTTCCTCAGATTTCAATATACCATACAAATCCCAGTGTTTAAATACCATCATCCAATTCATTTGATTCATATAATTGCTTAATTAATTAGGAATATTCAGACCCAGCTGAAAATACTTACAACAGTAGTGCATAGCAACCCAGATCTGCTCTGATGTCTAGCAGCAAAGCATTACATGAAATCGCAACAAAACAATACAGAAAAATAGCATACTCCTTCATTAGGTAAAAACTCCTAAATAAATGTAGTATCCTGTTAATAATATCAACTGACAAAACCAAAAACATGTAAAAATATATCAATATATAAATACTATTCATGTATATAATTATAAATTCATTACTATAGGTTTGTATATATATATATATATATATATATATATATATATATATATATATATATAAAAAACAGATAAATAAACAACTATGAACAATATATAGCGCAATAACAAAAATTTAAAAAATTTAAAAAATATACATCTAAATAAAAACCTTTTAGAAAGGGGATAAAATAAAATACATAACTGGTCATTCTCACATTATTTACGTGCATCAAGCACTGATTTAATGCTAATAGATTGATTAAGACCAGGATCTGCATGGGCTCTTAGTTTAAAGATCCAACAAAGTTCAATGGATTCTAAATAATTCATACTATTCCCCCCTCTCTTACACTGGTAGACTAATTGCAATACTCTAAACTTAAAACTATGATTAACATGAGTAGTAATATGCCTAGCTAGTGCATTCTGCTGATTATTCTTTCTTATATCATAAATATGATTATAAATTCTATATTTTAATCTTCTTGAGGTCATGCCCACATAAAATGCTGCACATTGAGTGCAGGTGGCTAAATAAATCAAATTTACATTATCGCAACTAGCATAAAACCTAGGCTTAAAAATATATTCCATAGTAGGATGGATATAAGGCTGTTCATCCACTATGAAATTGCACATCTTACATCTATTACAATGATAGATGCCCAGTCTGGTTGTTCTTAACTTTACTTGTTCAGTATGGGAATACTCCCTACAAAGAATTCTTTTAAGATTCTTGCTATTTCTATAGCTAAATTTTAAAAAGGAGCATACTTCATTCGAATATCTCAAAAAATTCTGTAAAGATTCGATATCACTTCTCCAAATAAAAAAGGCATCATCAATAAAATGCTTGAAAAAAAATAATGTTTTTCATAAAAACGCTTTCAAAGACATTGCATCTTTCCCATCCATGCATGTAGATGTTGGCATAACTGTGTGCCATAGCCGCACCCATAGCTACACCATTTGTCTGCCTATATAATCTGCATTAAATTCAAAATAGTTGTAACTTAAAATGAGGTCTAACATCTCCATTAATAGACTCACCATGCCGGATGAAAATTTCCTAGAACTAATTAGTTCAAATCTCACCATTTCCATACCTTCCATATTAGGTATGACTGTATACAACGACTTTACATCAGCCGTGACAAGATAGTCATTTTCTTCTACCCAGATATTTTTAATTTCATCTTTAAATAAAAATAATCTTTTATATATGAAGTACTTTCTTCTACTACCTGTTGCAGATACTTGTCTACAAAAATAGCCATGACCTCAGTTTTGCTTCCATTGCTTGCAACTATTGGTCGCATTGGTGGGTCGTTTAAATTTTTATGTATTTTGGGCAGCCCAAATATACAACTTATTCTAAGTGCCTCAACATACAAAAAATGCCTAACTTGGTCAGTGATACGCCCAGCTAGAAACCATTCTTCAATCTGACTGTCAATAAAAGCATAAACTTTTTTTGACTTCACTGAACATAACCACTTTATAAAAAGTTTGATCTAATACCATCTCTTCCATTTTGTGTACATAGTAGCTTCTATCTAAAATTACTAGAGCATTCCCCTTATCTGCTTTGGTTACTAAAATATCATCATTGTTAAGTAACTCATTAAGTAACTTTCTTTGAGCCAGACTTAAATTATAATATTTAAATTCAGGTCTTTTTTCAAGCAATTCTATTATTTGTTGTTCACACAACATAAGAAAAAGCTCCAACTCTTTTTTTTAAGGGCAGATTATAAATACTTGATTTACAAAAGACTCTAGAACGCATTAGATTACTTTGCATTTATCAGCCCTGATTTGATTTTTTCTGATACAGCCAAGTATATACACTTATGCAAGTGATTGTACATGGCTTTAGTATAAGCTTTGGTGCAGATACCACTTCCAGCTGGGGGTGGGGCTCTCAATGCATTTATACCTTCACCTAGGAGAGTATAATTTGCCTTGGTGAAGCTTTTTAGTCTGATTTTGCGCTTTGTGAGTTCTGCTGTTAGTGTCAGCACGAAGGTGACTGATTTGTGGTCAGATTTAACTAATGAGGGTCTGACAGTTGTGTTAGTGCATCTGTTTGACGTTAGTGAGGTCTGGATCTAGTATGTTCCTGCCTGGGACACATACGCAAAGAGCTCAATCATGCCTCTCCTCTTATAGTTCAGTGAGGTATGTCTCAGGTCATTCACTCAAATATTAATGATGACAGAGTCATAATGGTGCATGCTGAGAGACCTGATGAATCCTGGCACCAGGCAGGCAGCTGACAGTGACTTTCTCCTTATCCAGTCTGGTGAGTGGGACATCATTGTGTTTCACTACTGAGTCTCTAATGACTAGAAATTTTGTTTTTTGAGTGTTACGCCTTACTGGCTTGGTAGGTGAGACACTGGTGTTGCTATGTGTCATGGGTGCTGTTGGAACTGTGTTAGTTGTAGCAGACGTGTTTTGGAGGACTCTGTTGTCTTAGCAGGTTTTTGAGAGAACCTCCATGTATGTTGATTTTTGTGTTGAATGCATAATGTGTGTATGAGTAGTGGTACTATGTGCATATGTAGTGGCGGGGTGGGTTGACAATCTCTTCTGTGTTACTGTTTTGAGTGTGAGAGAGCATTAATTCAAGATTCTTGGTGTAGATACATCTCTCACACTCTGTACTAGAGTGAATTATTAGAAGAAGGTTTTCAGTGTACATGAGGCAATTGCTATACTGCCTCAAAAGACCCAAGTCAAAAAGGTTGGCAGGAGAAACAAGGGTGATCCTACTGTCCATAATGCTAGGTTGAACACTGTTGTCACTAGGGGGTGCTTTTCAGGATGAATCAAGGAGGAGTGCAGTGGATGGATATTTCTGTCTGGTCTTTTTTTTTCTCTTTCTAGGTAATTTAATAGGTTTCAGCTTACTAGCAGTATTTCCTTGACTGGGAAGGTCCTAAGGATGAGGGCTACACTAATGTGCTACAGCTGTAACTAAGGGAAAAACCGTTGTATTAATCTGTCCGGCTATGGCACACAATTGTGTGACAGTGCGCAGTGCCGCACGAAGTGCAAACAAGCAGAAACCTGCTCAAATGCAGGGCTTAAATACTAGAAGCTAAAAACTTAACAAAAATGTAAAAAGGGTCAAAAGGACCAATGAGGATGCTTATTCCAAGCCCTAGACCAACCACCCTTCAGCAGACAGGTTCTAATTAGCATAATCCTTTCACTAGAGTGCAGAAAGGCCCCTTCCAGTCCAAGATGGCCTGGAAAACATGCTCAAAACAAACAGCCACTACAAACAGACCCAGATGCAGCAAACCTGTATCTGGACTATGCTACAGCTACTAGCTACCCTAGTTTTGGTGGGAACCATTAGAGAATGTTTAACACAGCAGAAAAATAGCAGTGAGACACAAAAAAATGTTTAAAACAGAAGAAAATCAGCAAGGAGACTCTAAAGAATGTTTTTAAATAGCTGACAAATCAGTTATTATAACACTGCTTGGTGGGAAAACCAGAACGAGCAGAACAGATTGCTTTGCAACAGTGATAAACACCAGCAAATACGTAACAAACAGTTAAAATAGCAAAAAGAGCTTTGTAAATGGTGATAACAGCAATACAATTTGAATTAACAGGCACAGTAAGCCAGATAGTTGCAGTACAACAGTGTAGATTAGTACACAGTATATAAATACAGAATTAAAGTAGGTGGCAGACAATAAAAAGGTGCAGTAAATAGTATAAAAAGGCAAAAAAAGGCAACTTATGTTTTTTGGTAGCTCAGAAGCCTCGCGTCATCTGGTATCTCAGCTCAGAGTTGTGTCTGGTAGCCCACCTCAGTTCAGCTTGGTACAAACAAGCAGAAACCTGCTCAAATGTATGGCTTAAATGCCAGAAATAAAAACGTGAAAAAAATTTAAAAAGGTTCAGAAGGACTGATGAGGATGCTTATTCAATCAGTACAACCCTCTCACTAAAGTGCAGAAGGGCTCCTTCCAATCCAAGATGGCTTGGAAAATGTGCTCAGAGCAAACAGCCACTACAAACAGACCCAGGTGCAGCAAACCTGTACCTGGACTATGCTATAGTGCTAGCTACCCTAGTTTTGGCTGGAACCGCTAGAGAATGTTTAAAACATCAGAAAACTAGCAGTAAGACACTAAAAAATTAAAACAGCAGAAAATCAGTAAGGAGACTAAAGAATGTTTTAAACAGCTAACAAATCAGTTGTTATAACACTGCTTGGTGGGAAAACCAGAACAAGCAGAACAGATTACTTTGCATCAGTGTGTTATGTGTGTATATATGAGGGAGAGAGTTTTAGAAGGACATTGATAATTGACTTGTGATGATAAGGCAAAGATTACTTCATAATTTTGGAAGGCATGGTGTAAAGTAGCTATGTTTTTTTTTTCTTGTTAGTGGCATTTATTTTCTGTATAAGGTTCCTCGGTCGGTGTTAGCTTCCCTAGCGACATGCCAAGGTACAAGATCATTTGGTGAAGTAAAGAGGAAAAATTTCAGCTTCTCTGTGGTTTTTTGTTTTTTGTTTTTTTGATAATTCAATATATATATATATATATATATATATATATATCTGAGTCACAGTGATGTGGTCCACCCATCCTATTACCTAATTAAGAAATTAAAGATGCTCATTCAGTCCCTGGGGAATTAAACCCCCCAATCTAGTTATCCAAATTTTCTCCTTTTTATTTAATATATCATGCCAACCAGCTTTCAGATTTCTTTTCCCTACAATTCTCTCAATAATGACAAACCTAAACTGTAGAGTGGAGTGTTTTATAGTGTGCTTATAAAGTGCATTAGATAGACACTTATTCCTAATGTTGCTTAAACGTTCTGAAACCCTTATTCTAAATGGACGTGATGTTTGTCCCACATAAAGGCTGAGCATGTACAAGTAACTAAATAAATGACCCAGTCTGTGTTGCAATTACCAAAAAATTAATATCAAAAATCTTAGAGGTATTACTACTAGTAAACTCTTTTGTCTTAACAGCATATTTACAAAAAGCACAGTGGCCACACGGAACACAACCCATTAACAAATCCCCCTCCAATGTACTTTAATATATACACTTATGCAGAGTCTTGTTCTTATAATGACTAAAAAATACCCCTAATGATTTGGCTCTCCTAAATAAAAAGAGGCATCTAATACTTAAAAGATCACTCCGTCTATCATCTGCCAATAAGATGTCCCAATATTTTTGTATCAGATCCATAAAACCAAAATTACTGCATCCATAACTTGTAATTAATAATATTTTTAGCTTTATTTTCCGTCTGCTGATATTTTAATAATTGTGTCCTGTCACAAGTTTGAACAAATTGACTAGCTTGAACAATATGAGATTTCTGATATCCTCTATCACAAATCTGGCAATTAAATCATTCTGCTGTGATAAAAAAGTATCACTGGAGGAGCAAATCCTATGAATCCTTAAAAATTGGGATTTAGGAATGTTATGTATAATATGTCTTGGATGGCAGCTGGAGGCATGTAACAGAGTATTAAAATGTGGATGTTTACAAAAGACACTCCTTTCTAAAGTGCCATCTGCCTGATGACACGTATTCACTTCTAAAAATGAAATACAATCAGTATTGTAATGTAGGGTAAATTGAATACCCCACCTGTTGTTATTAAGATATTGAACAAACTCCATAAGTTATTCCACATCCAACTTTCATACCAACCAGCAATTATCAAGAAACCTGCGCCAAATATCAGTCTTATCCAAAAACAAATTATGATTGCAATCATATATAATTTGTTGTTCCAAGTAGCCCATAAAAAGGTCAGCATATATGGGTGCAAAAGATACATACATAGCTGTACCTTTCAATTGAAGGAAACACTCACCATTAAAATAAAATACGTTCTTAGTAAGAACATGTTCAGTTAGGCAAATAAGGAAGGTATTAAAGCCAGGACTATCTATCGGAATACAGTCAAGCCAATATTCCAAAGCCATCAGGCCAGCCCAATGTGGTATATTAGTATAAAAAGATGTCACATCCAAAGTACACGTAATCCAGCCTGGTTCTAACTGGACCTCAGAGATGATATTTAGAAATTCTGTAGTATCCGGGATTATAGCTCTAACCCCTCATAACAATGAAATAAGATATGTGGTGAAAAAAGCTGATAATGGTTCAGTCAAGGAACCTTTTCATGAAACAATGGGTCTACCTGGTGGTTGATGAGAATCTTTATATATTTTGAGAAGCAGATAAAGTTGTTGTGGTAAGGGGTCCTGTACTGTAAGATAGATCAATGCTTGTTTGTTAATAATTCCCTCACTTAAGGCCAGTTGTAAAAAAATCATCAATCTCCCTCTTAAATTTGGGAGTCGGGTCAATTGCCATTTTGGCATAAAACCTGCCATCAGACATTGTCTCTGAGCCTCTGCCAAGTACAAGGATCAATCCATAACCACCACAGTACCTCCTTCATCAGCAGGAATAATGACCAAATTAGTGTTGTTACAAAGATTATTTAAAGCTTGAACCTCCATTTTGGTTAAATTATTGGTAAACAAACAAAGAAATCTGTAGAACATCCAAACTCAAAATGTAGATCTTTAAGAACACATTGTTGAAAAATAGCAACATGTTTATTCATAGGAGGATGAAATGTGGATTTATGAAATCTGAATTCATGATAAGAATCAAAAGACTGTACAGTAGTCTGAAAATGCAATTTAAGATTTAACATTCTACAGAAAGAGACATCATTCGCAAGAACATCTTCAGGCACAACAAAACCAGGGACAAAATTAAGGCCCTTGCTAAGTAATTGTATTTCCACATCAGATAATGTCACAGAAGAAATATTGCGTACATTACATATAGCATCTACCAAGGTACCAGAAGATGTAGCAGTGTTTCTAATGTGGAAACCTGATTCAATTTCTTAATTAGGTAATAGGATGGGTGGACCAAATCATTGTGACTCAGGTATAAGTATTGAATTGTAGGAAGCTGCTTTTGTTTTAATACATGGATGAAGGCCATAGTGCCGAAACTGGATTGTTATTTTTGTTTAGTGTAATTTTTACACTAAAATGTGTATTTGGCTGCTGCTTTATTAATAAATACTGATTGTCTCACAAGGAGTGCTGGCTGACTTTGTTTTTGACAAGAATTTACAATGCCCCATCCACTCGTCCAGGTTCTTTTTGAACAGTGTCTCTTTTTGACATAAATAGGTAGTCTATTCCAAAGACGCAGCAGTCGTTGGGAGATAAATCTGTCCCTCCAGCATATCTTATTTGATTCACAGGCCATATTTAGGTCCCTGGAATGGGTGGCCCTAGTCCTGTTTGATTTATGGATGTGCATCAAGTTAATTAGTTTGGGTCTGAGACTGCTCTGTAAGCCAGGCATAAGTCTTCCCTAAGAAGTCTATATGATACAGAGTCAGGAACATTAGTCGGTCTGTGCACAGCATGTGTTGCAGTCCTTTGATCTTCTTTGTTAGAAATCTCTAAGGTCTCTCCAATTGCTGCAGTTGCTTTTTACGGTACATGCTGAATGAGGAGTTATACTCAATTATGGGCCAGATTAGTGCCGAGTATAGAGGGGTTATAACCTCTTTTGCTCTCGAGGCAATGCCTTTACTAATCAAGTGTGTTATGTAGAAAGCCTTCCTTACTACAGTAGACAAATGGTGGCTGAAGATAAGGTCATAGTCAGCTTGTGAACCCGAGTCACTTACCACTTCGTGGGTACTTAGGGTATTGTTGTTGATTTGATAGTGTGAAGGGACATTGTTTGTGCCAAAGGGAATGATGATACATTCCTTGGCATTCATTTTAAAATTGTGACTAAGACACTAGTCGTTGGTCTGTGTAAGACCCTCCTGGAGTATACTGACATCATTTTGGGATTCAATAATTGAACCCAGTTTGCAGTCGTCTGCAAACTTGATCAGCCACAACCCTTTACTTTTGACCTAAACTTCTGAGGAGTATATACCAAACAGTAGGGGGTCCAGCACTGACCCTTGTGGCACCCTACTGATAACAGGTCTGCTGGTTGATATGGAGTTACCCATTTTGATAGTGTGTGTCTGATTTGTGAGCCAGTTAGCAACCCATCTTACAACGAAGGGATTTACATTCAGTTTGCAAAGTTTATCGGTATTGCCTGAGTATGGGATTGTGTCAAAAGCCTTTGCCAAGTCGAGTATGCTATGTGCACAGATATGCCCTCATCAATGGTCCTGGTCACATTTTCAAAAAAGTACACAAGATTTAACAGGCAGGATCTGCTACTGAAGCCTAATTAGGTAGGATCCAGGGTTTGCATGTCAACTGTGTCTTTATTTATGAGGTTCATAATGATACATTCAATGACCTTAAAGATGAGGCTGGTCAGGCTTATGGGTCTGTAATTCTCTGGGTCAGTTGCTAGACCACCTTTGTAGAGGGGAATAACTGTCACTGTTCTCCATTCCGCAGGAACAAAGCCTGTGGTTAGATTATGATTGATGAGGGTACATAATGGTGATGTTAGTTCATGTTTTAGCCTGTTTAGAAGACAGCCTGTGATATGTAGGGTGAGGAGGATTGGGGCAAGGTTTGTGATAGGTTTGGAGGGGATAAGGGGGTGACATTTTCAGCAAACCTATTCGCTGGCAGTCCAAAATGAAAAAAGAGCGAGCACACAAGGCAACAAGTATACAATTTATTCCAGGTCAGTAAGCGCTTTCACGTCTCCATGGACGCTTCATCAGACTTTAATAAATAAAATACTCAAACACATTCCTTTTATAGGTACATCAATTAACTAAAATCAATTCAATTCAATTAATCACACATCACATATTTAAAGGTATACAGAAAAAATATATGTTAAAAAACTTACTGAAAAAATGGTTTAAAAATAGATGTATATCACTATATATAAAATTGTTGAATAAATAATTTAGAAAAATTAATTTAAACCATTTGAGATATATATATGTCAAAATCACCAGCATTACAGCCGCTGTTAGAAGTGTTCAAAAAGATTTGTAAGAAGGACATTATGAGTTTGGACAGTAAAAAATGAGATTTTTATAATCTCAGTTCTAATGAATTTGATGCTTTACATTCATTAAGAAGTAACACTGCAATAAGCATTCACCCTGCTGATAAAGGAGGTGCGATTGTAGTGATGAATAGCACTGATTATTTGATAAAAATGAATAAAATGCTTAATGGCATTGATATCTATATTAAACTCAACTAAAATCAGTTAAATAGATTAGTTCATGATATGCATGCAACTTTATATGATTTTTTAATGTCGGGTATTATTGACTCTGAGCTTTACAAATATTTTTTGGTTGAGAATCCTTATATTCCAAGTATGAGGGCTTCCAAAGATCCATAAGAATAGTATTAATCCCCCCTCAGACCTATCGTCTCAAGTCAAGGATGGTTTCTGAGGCCATTTCAATATATTTAGAGAAGCAGTTGAGGGTTTTAGTTGATGCAACTGAAACTATTCTAAAAGATACACAATATTTTCTTTTTACTTTATCTGGCTTTGTGCATTCTGAGATTTTTGAATCTAATATTATGTTTGAGACTTTAGATGTTGTTTCACTTTTTACTAAGATTCCAAATGAAACTGGAATTCAGTATGTTAGAGAGCTCCTTAGGTTTAAAAATGTTCCTGGTGAAAGAATTCAACTGTATTGTTTTTATTGGAATTAGTATTGACTAAAAATTTTTTTTTTCTTTAGAGACCAATATTTTCTTCAAACAAATGGAGTAGCCATGGGCACTCCATGTGCTAACTCTTATGCAAATATAGTGACGGCACAGAGGGAAAGAACTTTTATTATGAGGAATGATAGATATTTTAGATATAGTCCCTATTATAAGCGTTTTATTAATGATGTTTTCTTTTTATGGAGTAGTCCCTTGAGTGAGTTGTCATGCTTTATAGATTATATCAACTCTACTACAGCATTTCTTAGATTCACTGCCGAATGGTCATTTGAGAAGATTGTATTTTTAGATGTATCTGTGATGCTATTAGGTACTCAAGTAAACACAGAGATGCATAGGAAGGAATGTAGGAGAAATAACCTCCTTCACAGGCAGAGCATGCATCCTCAGCATGTGTACAGCAATGTTATACAAAGTCAAGGTTTGAGGATCTCCAGGCTCACAAACTCACATTTAACTTGTGATAGAGCATTGGTTACCCTAAAGAATGAGGATGACTTCATGAAGAGAGGCTATAAACTGAATGAATATACAAAGCTAGGAAACCCAGATTTTATTGATAGATCAAATAAAGGGAGACCGGTTTTAGCAAAAATTCAACTTGTAGAACTTCCACATATCCATCCAGGAGGAGTAATAAGTCTCAGAGATGCAGAGTGACTTTACCTTATACTAGCAACAATAGGACTATAATCAGGATTATTAATGACAATTGGCAGATATTAATTTCAGATGAAAAACTGAGAGACATGGTGGGAGAAGTTTTTCATATCGAAATGATAAGTCTCTTAAGAGATTATTGTGTTACAATGACAATATGTGTTTGAGTAAGAGAGGTGAATCTAAGCGACAAGGTACATTTGCTTGTAAAGGATGTAATCATTGTCAATATATGTGTAACAGAAATTATTTTATACATCCTTCCACTCAATATAGATATGTTTTCAAGCATTATGCAGACTGTAAGGGATGTAATCATTGTCAATATATGTGTAACAGAAATTATTTTATACATCCTTCCACTCAATATAGATATGTTTTCAAGCATTATGCAGACTGTAAGACTAGAGATGTTATTTATTTAGCTTACTGCATAAAATGTCCGAATTTTTATATAGGCATGATGAACCATACTTTGAGGGATAGAGTTAGAGAGCACATTTATGCCATTAATAAAGAGGATGAGGGAAATGCATTAGCAAGACATATTTTACAAAATAATACTACCCATAAATTTCTTTTTCTGGTGTTTAAGTTAGTTCCAAGGACATGTAGGTTAGGCAATTTTAAGGTTTAAACAGAACAGCATGAAGTTAGATGGATAGTCAGGATGCAAGCTGACAAAGGCTATGGCCTTAATGATAAAATAGCGTTAAGGCCATTTTAGCTGAAAGACCATTGAAGCATTAATTTCTGCCTTGTCTTATGTGATTTTGACATATATATACATCTCAAATGGTTTGAATGAATTTTTATAAATTATTCATTCATCAATTGTATTTATATATAGAGATATACATCTATTTTAAACCATTTTTTCAGTAAGTTTTTTAACTTACATATTTTTTCTGTATACCTTTAAATATGTGATGTGTGATTAATTGAATTGAATTGATTTTAGTTAATTGATGTACCTATAAAAGGAATGTGTTTGAGTATTTTATTTATTAAAGTCTGATGACACGTCCATTGAGATGTGAAAGCGCTTACTGACCTGGAATAAATTGTATACTTGTCATTGCCTTGTGTGCTCACTCATTTTACATTTTGGACTTCTGCTTTTATTAAGAGGAGCTTTATCCATCAGCCACTTGTTCATTTATCCTATTCGCTGGCAGGCTTGCTATTTCTGTGGCATCAGTGTGTGAGATACCATTGATCACTAGTTCTGCACATGCTTGGGTCCTACCTTTTAGGCTATGTATGTAGCTGTAAAAAGCCTTACGGTTATCCTTGGCTGTGCTAGATATGTTTTTCTCAAAGAGGTCTGTGACAGGTCAGGCAATCAGGGAAACTCAATCCTCACCATTGTCTCTGGTGAGGGATGGTCACTAAGAGCAAAGATGGTTTCACACAGTACTTTTAGATGCAGCTCGCTGCACCAATAACAATTTCCCTTAAGAGCACACAGGGAGCACACTCCAGACCTAGGGCTGGACTGTGTTTCTCTCTCCAGACCCACACAAACTCCACACTGACTACTTTGGAGTTCTGTGTCCCTGTTCCCAGTAGCTGATACACACACACACACACACACACACACACACACACACACACACACACACACACACACACACACACACACACACACACACACTTGGATATTTGAGTTTCACACATACACATACACACCTGGGAAAAGTTGGTGCAGATTTATTAGCTGTACCCCCTTCTGCCCAGACTCTGAGGTAATCATGCTGCCACCAGTCAGCTACCCTAAGGTTCTTACAAAGGGTACACAATTATACTGTGTAAAATTAATACTAATGCAAATGGTAGAGTGTGACTAAAGCAACAAAGCTTTAAGTAGCAGCCACAGTGTCACTAAAACAAGCATAAGTACTCTCAAGATGTTAAAAGCATTCACTAAAGGACCAACCACAATGAAAGGTATTAAAATATTTAATGATAAATAATAAAACAGAAAACAGGAGAATACTGAATACAATAAACAGAGTTTCAGCCATAGAGATATGAAAAATAATAGAGTTGGATATTTTCTTACAGAGGCAGAAAACAATACTAAACTAGTCTCACTAAACGTCACTGACTAACTAAAGAATTACTGCTCCCTGGCTGCTTACTAAAGTAGGACAAGCTGATTTGTGTTGTATGTCTTACCATAGCAAAAGCCAGAGGATATCTCTCTCTCTGTCTGTGTGGATGTGTGAGATATATATCCTGTCAGAAATCTTTCTGTCAGATTCTAAAGTGCTGTTGTAAGGGTTCCAAAGAAACCAGATGCTGGTTAGACGATGAAATCTCCTCTGGTCACCTGACTCTGGTAAAATACACACACAGAACTTTGCTAAGATCTGTGGCAACATCTGAAAGTTGTAACACAATTTCAAACTTTCCACCCTTCCAGGGTTCTCTGATAAAACATACACATTTGTTCAGTTACAACAATACAACCTAATATACATGTATACATTCTTTCTGTCCAGCAGGACCTACCATTGATGCATTTTTAACACAAGTAACTTTATAAATATATTTTAATTCAAATACCTGTACAAATCAGTGTGATAGTCAAATAACATAAAATTCTTTACAAAACTCCAGCTAGCAATGCTGGCATATGTACACATGTACTGCCCTACTCTCCCTGGCACAGATGGCACCACCTTATAACATCACAGGACCCTTAGAGGATTTGACATGTTTTCTTATTTAAAACAAAACAACAAAACTGGAGAAATAAGCCACAGTATGAAATTCTCTTTTAATGACAAGATTTCCACATCAAACAGTAAGCGCTTTCATACACACTGGACTTCTTCAGACTGAATAATATGACTAAAAAACTTCCAAGCTTTTAAGTAAAAACTCAAGACACATGACCAAGTAATTAATGATGCAAGCCTTTCCTTTTTAGGAAGGCAACAAAATCTGCTCTATCGTTCAACCCAGGAGGATAGCAGGCATTCAGCCTAACCTGCCATTCATATTCTTTCCACCCAAGTTCTTCTTCTGCATTAAACTTACATTCTACATTTAATATTTCATTTAAAACACAAAATTTAAAATCAACTTCACATGCATTGTTTTGTAATGTTTGCCTAACGCATTTTTCTCATCTTTGATATTAACTGCATGCTTATGCTCATATCTGTTTCTGTTTAATTCTCTTGTAATACATCCAACATAGAAGGCTTTACATGACAAGCATACTACTAAATAAACAATAAACCTCGATTTATAGGTATATCTTCCTTTCAACTGAATATGATAGCCCCCAATCATTTATTTTGTGTCAGTCATTAAAAAATTAAATAAATTGTAACTCAAACATTTGTACTTTCCAGGGTTGACATACATTTTTGAGGGGGATTTAATTTACCTTGAAAGAGATTTTTAAAACTTTTACCCTTCATTTGTACAAAAACTGGTGCTTCACCTACTATTTTTGTAACCTCAGAATTCAACTTGAAAAGCTTCCAGTTATTCATAATAATATTTTTGATAGATTGAGTATCTAAACTATTCTCTATCTGCATAGATGCTGTAAAATCTAATTGTTTCTGATGCTTCTCCCTCTGTATCCCTTCCCTTCCTTTCTTATTTGATATTTTTCATTGTAAGCCTTTTTGACTATATTTGTAGGGTATCCTCTACTGATGAATTTTTTACATAAGGCAACACTTTCTCTCTCAAAATCAATATCCTTGTCCGTTAACTCATCCACTCTTTTTTAACTGATTTTTAATAATATTAATCTTGGTTTTGTTGGGATGTAAGCTATCATAATGCAAATAAGCATTATTTTGTACTTTTTCTTAAAAATGGCTGTTAATAGTTAATAGTTTGTCACCTTCCTTATAAATACTAAGATCTAAGAAGCTTACAACTTTGACATTATAAACATAAGTACATTTTAAAAAGAATAAGAAACAACAAAGTACAGCTGCTGTCCAAAGGTCATAGTCCCAAATGAGAGAGAGAAATAATAGTAGAATAAAACTGGACACGACCACCACAAAATAATAAATAAAATCCAGTCTTTATTCGAATAAGCGCTTTCACGTGCTATCATAGCACGCTTCCTCAGATTTCAATATACCATACAAATCCCAGTGTTTAAATACCATCATCCAATTCATTTGATTCATATAATTGCTTAATTAATTAGGAATAATCAGACCCAGCTGAAAATACTTACAACGGTAGTGCATAGCAACCCAGATCTGCTCTGTTGTCTAGCAGCAAAGCATTACATGAAATCGCAACAAAACAATACAGAAAAATAGCATACTCCTTCATTAGGTAAAAACTCCTAAATAAATGTAGTATCCTGTTAATAATATCATCTGACAAAACCAAAAACATGTAAAAATATATCAATATATAAATACTATTCATGTATATAATTATAAATTCATTACTATAGGTTTGTATATATATATATATATATATATATATATATATATATATATATATAATAAATAGATAAATAAACAACTATGAACAATATATAGCACAATAACAAAAATGTAAAAAATGTAAAAAATATACATATAAATAAAAACCTTTTACAAAGGGGATAAAATAAAATACATAACTGGTCATGCTCACATTATTTACGTGCATCAAGCACTGATTTAATGCTAATAGATTGATTAAGACCAGCATGGGCTCTTAGTTTAAAGATCCAACAAAGTTCAATGGATTCTAAATAATTCATATTATTATTCCCCCCTCTCTTACACTGGTAGACTAATTGCAATACTCTAAACTTAAAACTATGATTAACATGAGTAGTAATATGCCTAGCTAGTGCATTCTGCCGATTTTTCTTTCTTATATCATAAATATGATTATAAATTCTGTCTTTTAATCTTCTTAAGGTCATGCCCACATAAAATGCTGTACATTGAATGCAGGTGGCTAAATAAATCAAATTTACATTATCGCAACTAGCATAAAACCTAGGCTTAAAAATATATTCCATAGTAGGATGGATATAAGGCTGTTCATCTACTATGAAATTGTACATCTTACATCTATTACAATGATAGGTGCCCAGTCTGGTTATTCTTAACTTTACCTGTTCAGTATGGGAATACTCCCTACAAAGAATTCTTTTAAGATTCTTGCTATTTCTATAGCTAAATTTAAAAAAGGAGCATACTTCATTCGAATATCTCAAAAAATTCTGTAAAGATTCAACATCACCTCTCCAAATAAAAAAGGCATCATCAATAAAACGCTTGAAAAAAATAATGTTTTTCATAAAAACGCTTTCAAAGACATTGCATCTTTCCCATCCATGCATGTAGATGTTGGCATAACTGTGTGTCATAGCCGCACCCATAGCTACACCATTTGTCTGCCTATATAATCTGCATTAAATTCAAAATAGTTGTAACTTAAAATGAGGTCTAACATCTATATTAATAGACTCACCATGCCGGATGAAAATTTCCTAGAACTAATTAGTTCAAATCTCACCATTTCCATACCTTCCATATTAGGTATGACTGTATACAATGACTTTACATCAGCCGTGACAAGATAGTCATTTTCTTCTACCCAGATATTTTTAATTTCATCTTTAAATAAAAATAATCTTTTATATATGAAGTACTTTCTTCTACTACCTGTTGCAGATACTTGTCTACAAAAATAGCCATGACCTCAGTTTTGCTTCCATTGCTTGCAACTATTGGTCGCATTGGTGGGTCGTTTAAATCTTTATGTATTTTGGGCAGCCCAAATATACAACTTATTCTAAGTGCCTCAACATACAAAAAATGCCTAATTTGGTCAGTGATATGCCCAGCTAGAAACCATTCTTCAATCTGACTGTCAATAAAAGCATAAACTTTTTTTGACTTCACTGAACATAACCACTTTGTAAAAAGTTTGATCTAATACCATCTCTTCCATTTTGTGTACATAGTAGCTTCTATCTAAAATTACTAGAGCATTCCCCTTATCTGCTTTGGTTACTAAAATATCATCATTGTTAAGTAACTCATTAAGTAACTTTCTTTGAGCCAGACTTAAATTATAATATTTAAATTCAGGTCTTTTTTCAAGCAATTCTATTATTTGTTGTTCACACAACATAAGAAAAAGCTCCAACTCTTTTTTTTAAGGGCAGATTATAAATACTTGATTTACAAAAGACTCTAGAACTCATTAGATTACTTTGCATTTATCAGCCCTGATTTGATTTTTTCTGATACAGCCAAATATATACACTTATGCAAGTGATTGTACATGGCTTTAGTATAAGCTTTGGTGTAGATACCACTTCCAGCTGGGGGTGGGGCTGTCAATGCATTTATACCTTCACCTAGGAGGGTATAATTTGCCTTGGTGAAGCTTTTTAGTCTGATTTTGCCCTTTGTGAGTTCTGCTGTTAGTGTCAGTACTAAGGTGACTGATTTGTGGTCAGATTTAACTAATGAGGGTCTGACAGTTGTGTTAGTGCATCTGTTTGATGTTAGTGAGGTCTGGATCTAGTATGTTTGTTCCTCTTGTCGGAGCATGAACAATTTGTTCCAGGGCATTTGAGTTAACAAAGTCAATGAACTTTTGCTCTAGCTGGTAAGGGCTAGTGTAGGTTTCCCAGTTGATGGTGGTATAATTGAAATCCCCCATAACCAGAGTGTTTGGTAATATTTGGATCACCTCAAGTTTGGTCAAGTAGGCTTCATGTGCGTCATGACCCATGGAGGGGGATCTATAAATAGCTATGATTTGAATGGGGGTCTTACCCACCATAATCTGAACTTTGAGTAACTCCATGAAGTTGTGCAGTCTAACTAGATGGGAGGTGACTTTATCTCTAATATAGATAGAAACACTGCCTCCTTTGGTTCTCACACATTCATTTTGCGGTCTGAGGGTGTGGAAGGCATTGTAGGCTTGCAAGGCTGGGGTACTCTCTGAGGCCTTGACCCAGGTTTCTATGACTGCACATCTTCCAGTGATAGAAGTGCTTCCAGGATGTGCAGTTTTTGGTTTAAGCTCCTAGCGTTTAGCAGCATGACCCTTATTTTGTTATGACTAGCAAATTTCAGGTTGGTAAGTTTGTTTTCAAGGCCTTGCCTAAAAAGGCATTATGAGGAAGGCAACAGCCTTTGCCAGCAGCCAAAAGCCTAGAGGTACCAGGTGCAAACCATCTCTGGCAAAGCAGTGAGGTTTGTCGACCATGGCTTCCCAGGCTGACAGGAACTGGATCCCCTTTGAAAGACAGCAAAAACTAAGTTAATTATTGAAATTAATAATTTTTGTTTATACTGTGCCATCATTCTTGGTGAGGGTAGTATGCTGTTCAAGGCAAGGGACAGACCTGCCTGGGACACATACGCAAAGAGCTCAGTCATGCCTCTCCTCTTATAGTTCAGTGAGGTATGTCTCAGGTCATTCACTCAAATATTAACGATGACAGAGTCATAATGGTACATGCTGAGAGACCTGATGAATCCTGGCACCAGGCAGGCAGCTGACAGTGACTTTCTCCTTATCCAATCTGGTGAGTGGGACATCATTGTGTTTCACTACTGAGTCTCTAATGACTAGAAATTTTGTTTTTTGAGTGTTACACCTTACTGGCTTGGTAGGTGAGACACTGGTGTTGCTATGTGTCATGGGTGCTGTTGGAACTGTGTTAGTTGCAGAGTCATGTGTTTTGGAGGACTCTGTTGTCTCAGTAGGTTTTTGAGAGAACCTCCATGTATGTTGATTTTTGTGTTGAATGCATAATGTGTGTATGAACAGTGGTACTATGTGCATATGTAGTGGTGGGGTGGGTTGACAATCTCTTCTGTGTTACTGTTTTGAATGTGAGAGAGCATTAATTCAAGATTCTTGGTGTAGATACATCTCTCACACTCTGTACTAGAGTGAATTATTAGGAGAGGGTTTTCAGTGTACATGAGGCAATTGCTATACTGCCTCAAAAGACCCAAGTCAAAAAGGTTGGCAGGAGAAACAAGGGTGGTCCTACTGTCCATAATACTAGGTTGAACACTGTTGTCACTAGGGGGTGCTTTTCAGGATGGATCAAGGAGGAGTGCAGTGGATGGATATTTCTGTCTGGGCTTTTTTTTCCTCTTTCTAGGTAATTTAATAGGTTTCAGCTTACTAGCAGTATATCCTTGACTGGGAAGGTCCTAAGGATGCGGGCTACACTAATGTGCTACAGCTGTAACTAAGGGAAAAACTGTTGTATTAATCTGTCTGGCTATGGCACACAATTGTGTGACAGTGCACAGTGCCGCACGAAGTGCAAACAAGCAGAAACCTGCTCAAATGCAGGGCTTAAATACTAGAAGCTAAAAACTTAAAAAAAATGTAAAAAGGATCAAAAGGACCAATGAGGATGCTTATTCCAAGCCCTAGACCAACCACCCTTCAGCAGACAGGTTCTAATTAGCATAATCCTCTCACTAGAGTGCAGAAAGGCCCCTTCCAGTCCAAGATGGCCTGGAAAACATGCTCAAAACAAACAGCCACTACAAACAGACCCAGATGCAGCAAACCTGTATCTGGACTATGCCACAGCTACTAGCTACCCTAGTTTTGGTGGGAACCATTAGAGAATGTTTAACACAGCAGAAAAATAGCAGTGAGACACAAAGAAAATGTTTAAAACAGCAGAAAATCAGCAAGGAGACTCTAAAGAATGTTTTTAAATAGCTGACAAATCAGTTATTATAACACTGCTTGGCGGGAAAACCAGAACGAGCAGAACAGATTGCTTTGCAACAGTGAAAAACACCAGCAAATACTTAAGAAACAGTGAAAATAGCAAAAAGAGCTTAGTAAATGGTGATAACAGCAACACAATTTGAATTAACAGGCACAGTAAGCCGGATAGCTGCAGTACAACAGTGTAGATTAGTACACAGTATATAAATACAGTATTAATGTAGGTGGCAGACAATAAAAAGGTGCAGTAAATAGTATAAAAAGGCAAAAAAAGGCAACTTATGTTTTTTGGTAGCTCAGAAACCTCGCGTCATCTGGTATCTCAGCTCAGAGTTGTGTCTGGTAGCCCACCTCAGTTCAGCTTGGTACAAACAAGCAGAAACCTGCTCAAATGTATGGCTTAAATACCAGAAGCTAAAAACGTGAAAAAATTTTAAAAAGGTTCAGAAGGACTGATGAGGATGCTTATCCAGTCAGTACAACCCTCTCACTAAAGTGCAGAAGGGCCCCTTCCAATCCAAGATGGCTTGGAAAATGTGCTCAGAGCAAACAGCCACTACAAACAGACCCAGATGCAGCAAACCTGTACCTGGACTATGCTACAGTGCTAGCTACCCTAGTTTTGGCGGGAACCACTAGAGAATGTTTAACACAGCAGAAAACTAGCAGTAAGACACTAAAAAATGAAAACAGCAGAAAATCAGTAAGGAGACTAAAGAATGTTTTAAACAGCTAACAAATCAGTTGTTATAACACTGCTTGGTGGGAAAACCAGAACAAGCAGAACAGATTACTTTGCATCAGTGTGTTATGTGTGTATATATGAGGGAGTGAGTTTTAGAAGGACATTAATAATTGACTTGTGATGATAAGGCAAAGGTTACTTCATAATTTTGGAAGGCATGGTGTAAAGTAGCTGTTATGGGTTTTTTTTCTTGTTAGTGGTATTTATTTTCTGTATAGCAGTCGGTGTTAGCTTCCCTAGCAGTGTTCTTCAGGCATATATTTTAAAATAGTACTGAATCAGATATTTTCGTGTAGTCCAGACAGAGGTAACCTGTGAGTAACCTATAAGAAAAAGAATATAATTAGTATTTCTAAAGACTTTCTAAACAGTTCAAAACCTTATGTTTTTCCAGTAAGGAATCACTGTAATTTTTCAAATTGCTTTAGGTGACTTGATGAAAGGCTACAAAACAGAGCATATAATATTCAGTGATGAGTAGGATCAGGGAGTTATAAAGTGGTACAGTGATCTTCCTGGAGTGACTAGGCATGCCCTTTAGAATTAGAAGGGCCAGAGGGATAGCTATGGTGAGGCAATGGGGGCAACTGCCCCTGGCACAAAGCGTTAGGGAGCATGATCAGCAAATCCCAATCAGTCTTCAGTGCATTACCAGCACTGATTGCAGGTATTGCTTGTGCAGTCAGAACTGAAGGCTCTGGTGCTCTGTGTTTGTAATAAACTATAGCAATTTTTTTACTCAGTTTAAAGTTGAGGAGGCATCAGACCACTGGGATGGCACTGGACACAAGAATAGCTAGATATCCTTCTGAGATGGACTACACAAAATGCTGTTCTGACTTTTATTGATCAAAGTTTAAATTGTTGCATACCATTGTCCCAAGATTTTTAATGCCAGGTTTATTTGCACATCACTAAAGAAATCTCACCACCACAATTCACTTAGTTTTCTCAAGTGGCCTGCTTTCAGACATAAGCTACATCGCATCTTACAAAGTCTTGCCCATTGGTTTGTCCACCACTTGCATTTTCCATAACCTCATCATATCACTGGAAACAACCTTACTAAGTCAGAAGCTCCAATACCTTTGGTGGTGCTCTTTTCCAAGATGCTGTGTGGTCTTCTGGGTGCAGCTTCCTCTTAATATTATATGCAGCACTAGTAGTTTCATCTTCAAAAAAAGCCTTCTCTTTATATGTACTCAGTGTAAAAATGGACAAACTAGCATGGTCAAACAGTAACTTCTTACTCTCTCTCACACACACTCTATCCCTTTTCAGGATACATACTTTATCATTAGATCTAGCATCCTGCCTTCCCAGTTCTTACCTGAGGCACATTTCTTGTGTCACCTCTTGTTAGATAGCATGCAATCACTATAATAAATTCACAATTTTTGTACTGTAGATAAATTCCCAGTACTTGCTGTTATATTCTTTTGTTTGCAGAAAATTAACTCATCTAATCACACTCTGCCGTAGACTGAATAAATATCTGCTGTATATTCATATGCAGTATTTTTTCTTTTTTTTTTTTCTGATACATGATTCTTAATGGGAATACTAAAGTTGATGTTATAACAATAATTTGTTGTAAAATTACTGTGTATTTAGCCTCGTAATGCTTTGGCACCAAAAACTGTTTTGTCAATTCTGTTCTTATTTCTGATGATGATTTTGTTGATCTTTCCTCCACAAAGCTCAACTGAAAGTGGATCCCATCCATGCTGGGTATTCGATAAATATGAATCAAAAGATTGAGTCTTGAACATTGCTCTTCTGCTTTAAACGTCTTTTTTTGCTGGAGGCAAGCCCCCTGCAACCTCTGTTATGGGGGGCTTGCTCCCTGCATCCCCCCTGATGTGTTGGTAAGCCCTCACCCCACATTCCCAAACATATATATATATATATATATCAACTCCGAGATTGCCATATCCTGGAGAAAGAAACTATTCTCTGAGAAATAGAAATCTTAGACTTAGTATAGGCAATTCTGGATTTTTAGTCATTTGGTCTCCACATTTTAGGACTCAGCAGTCTGATCCCTGACATTTTAAATGGTTACCAGATCAAAGCAAGTATATAGACAAATAAATAAATAATACAAAACACATTTCTGAAAATGTGTAAATGTGCTTATTATGTGTGCTTGTGTATGTAGCTGGCAGCATCTTTTGTAATTTTTCAGACAAGTACACGGCACTAGTAACCTGTTCCTCTGGCTTGACATATTTCTTTATTTTACTAGATTTTAATGCAGTTAATTTGCGCCCCTCATATTTCTCATCTTAAATAATGCCCAAGGACCTCTTTCCAAAAGACCCCCCCTACTGCAGACTAGCTTTAAAACAGCAATCAAATCATATACCCCCAGTCAGTCACTTTCAGGCTCACCTGCTGTCTAAAATCATATGAGTATTTGTGTATTTATATGCAGTAATATGATTTCAACATTCAGGATTTATGTTCCTTCAGTTTACTCAAAACCAGCCCAGGTCAAAGATGAAGCTTGCTATACCTGCTTGCCCTTCAATGGAGTATGTGTTTTCTAAATAGATCCTTGATTTAATCCATTGCACTAATACTTTAAAATCACTGAACAGAGAACTCTGGACTTAGATAGTAGGTGAATAAGCTCATAGAGTTGCACTACACAATCAGAAGCCTATTAAGTAGCTAGCCACTGCAAAAGCCAATAGTTTCTCTATCACTTTGTAAGGGTCTGAGAAGACTGTCCATGCTTGGTGAACTTATGGACCTCCATTCACTCATCTAGGTTTTAAAGAAGGTTAGGGGATTTTTTTATATGGACTGGGAACTTATTCTATAGATAGGGGATCCTTTGAGAGAGAGAGAGAGAGAGAGAGAGAGAGAGAAAGATCACTCCAACAAGATTTGCTGACATTGCAATGTTTAGGCCAATTGAGTAGGTATTGGTAATATTTCTTTTTTTTAAGCTGTAGAAGGTCAAGTAGGATTGGATCTTTCACAGCCTTGTAAGCCAGGTATAGGTCATTATGCAAGACCCTGTAGAAAATGTAATAGAGTAAGGCTTTTAAATACTCTCTATATTTTAGGGAGCTCATACCCAAGATTTTTTGGGTGCGTAATCTTTGTGATTGCTCTCAAGTTGGGAAATATGTTTGGATTGGTATATACCAAAGGGAGCATTCTGTTCTGTTAAGAGCCTGGTAATGGAGGACTGGAGAGAGAAAGTAACTTTTTTGAAACAGGACAATATCCCCATGGTGATAATTGAGCTAAGTAGAAAGTGTCTAATCTATAATAATGGTATCCGCTTAAAAGGGATATAATTTATGTGGTAACTTTAGTGGTGTTTCTCTTTCCCAAAAGCATAATACTGCATTATTTTCTACAGCATAAGCCAATGGTCTTGACACCAGGTACTAGTATGCTCTAGTCTTTCCTGCAGAATAGGGGTGTCAGTTGCAGAGGTAAAGACAATGCTGAGTTTGCAGCTATCAACAAATATTGTCAGGCATAAAGCATTGATGTCAAAGACAGGAGATGTAATTGCTGAAGAAGAGAGGACCCAGTATGGAACCCAGTGAGACACCACTGATGACAAGACTTCTAGTGGAGAGTGTTCCACCATGTCATTAACATCATAGTGGGATACATTTTTTTATGTTATTTTATTTTATTTAAAATAGGTTTACCAGGTTAGAATGCTGATCACATGCGACCAGTTACAGTCTCAGCCTGGGAATACAAAGAAAGTCAGAATTACACTTAGTAAGAGAGCAGCAGTATAATTAAAATAAACACCTGTAATATACCATTATCCACTAACAAAAATGTAGAGAGTATATACCTTGTAATATACATGATGTACAATAAACACCTGTAATATACCATTATCCACTAACAAAAATGTAGAGAGTATATACCTTGTAATATACATGATGTACAATAAACACCTGTAATATACCATTATCCACTAACAAAAATGTAGAGAGTATATACCTTGTAATATACATGATGTACAATAAACACCTGTAATATACCATTATCCACTAACAAAAATGCAGAGAGTATATACCTTGTAATATACATGATGTACAATAAACACCTGTAATATACCATTATCCACTAACAAAAATGTAGAGAGTATATACTTTGTAATATACATGATGTACAATAAACACCTGTAATATACCATTATCCACTAACAAAAATGTAGAGATTATATACCTTGTAATATACATGATGTACAATAAACACCTGTAATATACCATTATCCACTAACAAAAATGTAGAGTATATACTTTGTAATATACATGATGTACAATAAACACCTGTAATATACCATTATCCACTAACAAAAATGCAGAGAGTATATACTTTGTAATATACATGATGTACAATAAACTTAGAGCAATCTAATCTCAGGTAGAACATGAGGCATCCGTGTGATAATTACAGCTATGTGTTGCCTAAGTCAGACTGATGGGACAGTTAAGACGAGTGAAGGATGTTAGACAGCGTTTGTGAATAGTGGCATGGAGAAGTTATGTTGAAAGAATATGTGAATGAGAAGATTAGATTATTTAACAGAACATGAGGTTCAGTAAGTGTGTCAGTTGTAGGAGAAAGACAGAGTGATGTAGCTCAGGTTAGGTAATATGGTTAGATGAGAGGCAATGACAACTGGCTGCTGAGAGGAGGTGGGCCTTTAATCGAGTGTTAAATGACAATTGGCTGCTAAGAGGAGGTGGGCCTTTAATCGAGTGTTAAATGACAATTGGCTCATGGGAGGAGGTGGGCCTTTAATCGAGTATTAAATGACAATTGGCTCATGGGAGGAGGTGGGCCTTTAATCGAGTATTAAATGACAATTGGCTGCTGAGAGGAGGGGAGCCTTTATTTGAGTGCTAAATTTAAGGTAAGGTGAGGTGTCTTTTATTTCTGGGGAATACTTTCCCAGAGTTTTGGACCTAGTACAGAGAAGCAGTGATGTGCACAATGAAGTTTACTTTTGGGGTGCTGCAGTGAAAGGAAAGCGTTATTCTGGTTTATGAGGTTATAAGAGGAAAGCTATCTAATTAGTTAAGCTGCTAAGAGAATTGTCTATTCAGCTAGGCATGCGAACAGTTGGGCCCTAGGAGAAGGTCAAACATTTGTTGAACAGGGATGCATTTTTCTGTTTTACAATGGTGTTTATTTTTATGGGAATGGGTAATAAATCTACAGATTTTATTGATTATTGTTTGGATATGAGCGGAGTGTGTTTTTAATGCTTTGGCTATGAGAAAGAAGCCATATTCAACTTTGGGGTACTCGAATATCTTTGCCAATGGCTGTTCTGGAAGTTTTAGTAAGAACGACAAATATTTCAGTGGCCCAAAATAGAAGCTAGTTAATATTTTCCTTGTGTACTCAAGGTGGAGGGAGAAGTTAAGGGAGGGGGCAGGACAAATGCCAAAGTATTTTAAAAGGTAGTGTTCTCTATGGGGGTGTTGTTGTGGTCATACATATGCAGCGAATTTTTTGTGTTTTCTTAATTTTCTCTTTAGTGCCAAAAATCATAGTTTTTTTTTGGGGGGGGGGGTTAAGAAAGAGTTTTTTTTTGAGATCCAGTAGATTAGGGTTAGGAAATCTGCTTGTGGTTCTTTCCTGAGATTGGATACTGAGTTGTATGTGCAAATACTATCATGTAATTTGTATAGAGTAAGCGGGTGGGATGCAGTAGATCAAGGGGATGTTTATTTATAAAGATAGAAAATAGTAGAGGAGCAAGTGTGGAACTTTGTGGTACTCACTTTTGAAGGCTGACTAATTGAGAATTAGAGGTGTAAATTTTGATGAAGAAGTGGCAATTGATGAGGTAGTTTGAAACCAAGGTAGAAAATCAGAACTTATGCCTATTCTTAGTAGGTGATGGAGGAGAGTGTTGCGGTCAACAAGGCTGAAGGCTTTTGTTTGGTCAATAACAGTGTCACCAGTGAGCTGGACTCTGTCTATAGCTACTAGTATTTCACTGGTTACTGTCCACAGGACTGTGTGTGTTGTTTATGGGAGATAAGGTTGTAGGTAATGATTTACTGGGTGAGTTGAACATAGACAATTTTTCAAGCACTTTGATTAGAGTAGGGAGGATAGAAAATGGTTTATTTTTGGAAGTTTTGGTGGGGGTTAGTTTACATTGAGATTGAACTGATACTGACTATTTTCCCATGTATTTGGCATGATATTTTCTGTTTGGCAGAGACTGAAAAAGTGTTGTGGGGTGGGGGGGTAAGTCCTTGCAACAGTATATGAATCAGGGATAGAGACCATCTGAGCCTGGTGGGCTGATAGTTTTTATTTGTTGTGCAAGAGGTTCTAAGCCTTTTTTAAAGTAAAATTGAGGAATGCAGAACAGCGATTCTATAGGGGATGGGGGTCAGTATCCATGTTTGAGAGGGAGGGTAAGTTTGAGAATTCAGAGGAAGTAAAAGGGAGAGACAGTAGGTGTTGCTGTTGGTGGGTTGTTTGGAATATCCCTTCTTGTGAGTTGATTCACTTCTTTCTAGGACTGTTTATTTAATTCTTCTAAGGATTTTTGGAATGTTTTCAAATGTTGGCTTTTGTGTCATCATATTCCTTATTTTGAGAGGTTTCTGAACTGGATAATGTGTAACCTATTGGTAGGGGAGGGGTTGTTTTTCCATATCTGCCATGTGTCATCTCTGTGTTTTAAAAAGGCTTTCAATTCAGAAATTAGTCAATCATTTTGATTTGGTTTGTAATGTCAAGAAATTATACGTGAGAGCTACTATGGCAAGGTTAGGGTCATTTCAGTTAAATATGAAAGATCAGTCTGTATTGGAGTGGGCTTCTTGCAGTTTGTTGATGTTTGTATTTGTCTTTGCCTCAGTGAGATCAATCTGGAGAGGAATTTTTGTTGTTTGGGTATATATTGTGAAGCTTGTTGTGCAATGGTCAGTAATAGAAGCAGGCTAATTAATAAATATTAGTTCAGTGATGATGAGATCTATAGGGGAATGATTGTTAGTGATGTCATTAGGTCACTTGGGCTGCTGCAATAGTTATTCAAGGTTGAAGTTAAGCAGAATTTTGTTGCTGTCATGATGGATGGAGTAAAGCATATTTAAGATGAAGCAACCAAAGAGGATGCAAATGTTTTTGTTTCCTAGTTGGGTTATAATTTCTTAAATTAGTGTTTGGAATTTACCAGTTCTGACAGTAGGAAGAGGGAAGAAGGGTACAGAGAGGTGTTGCTTTTTGTTGTTGTTGTTTGTTTATTTGTTTGTTTGTCTGTTTGTTTTTATGTTAATTTGTAGGCATACCCAGCTAGGGACAGTGGCAGACATTGTGTTAGCTTTGGCAAGGTGCTGGATGTTCAGATGAGTTCTATAGAGTAGAGAGGTATCACAACCATTTCTTGGTCCAGGATTTAGCATCTACAAAGTAATTACAATGTGGGGAAAATAGTGTAAGTGTGGGTTGTCTTTTTCAGTCAAGAACTAGCTAACACCGGGTATGACAGGGCTGTGCAGTCTAAGGAGGGTGTCAACCTGGTCAGGTTTGCTAAAAAGGCTTTGAGAGTTTATTAGCAGACAAGAGAATTGTGTTGGGCCAGGGCTGGTTTCAGCATCACTTCTGATAAGTAAAATGAAAAGGAAGGGTGTGAGTTTGTACAGTCTTTCTGGGGAGTTTTATAGCATTTTGTATAGTAGTGCGATCCTAGAGTTAGTATATGTAATAAGTGGGGGGAGCACATCCCCCCCCCACATAGTTTGGTTATATGTTGTCTTCTGGAAAGAGTTATTGATTGCACTTGTAAGTATCCATCTGTATGCTTTAAAACATTTACAATATGTGGGGGGCTATCCCCCCATGCCCCCCACACACACCCTTACTTTATATACTAACTCCAGGATCACACTACAGTGGGGAAAAGACCATATATAACTTTCAGCAAAATGAGTTTCAGTGAAATGAGTTTTCAGTGAAATAAGTTTTCAACAAAATGTCTACAATGCCAAAAACTACACCCTTCCTGGATATAAGAGTCCCTTAATCCCAATATTGATTAAAAAGATGTCATTTGAACAGATGGAAATTATGGGGTCACTAGTAAAATGAAGCAATGTGCATCAGCACACACCAGTAATACTGGACTATGCAACACAGTTTTGAGAAACAATGCGATTATTTAAAGCTAATGCCAAGGCTATTGCCAGAGAAAATGCAGGTGTGCAAGTTGCACTTATCCATAACAGTAGATGGTCTTATTCCTCACTGCTGCAATAGCATTAAGGCTATATGGGTTATATCCGTGCCCAGGAAACAACAATTGTCCCAATTGTCCTGCTTCCCTCAACACCTTCAGAGTGACTGATGCTTGGTTAGAAGGAGGGAAATCCACAGTCAGAATGAAGATTTCTTCAGGACTTTCTTGCCCATAGAGAGAGAGAGAGAGAGAGAGCCTAACAACTCTGCAGCCAAAAACAATAATAACAATGAAACATATAAAGTAGAAACACAAAGAATCCTATTTTATATCCCAACTACAACTGTATGCAAGACTAGGGGGATGGAGGGGGTCTATATTAGAACACTGAACATTCAGAATGTTGAGTGTTCTAATATCGAACCCTACCAATCGAAAATACTAAACATCGAACATTCAGAACAGCAAATTTTTTTCCTGGGGAAAAACTTTGCTGTTCAAAAACACATGCACACAACAGAAGCACACCAAACAAACAGCAATCCACACACATACACCTAAAGTCTTACACCTAACCCTACACTAAACTATACATACACCACTAACTATCCACTTACCTTAACCCAAACCCTAACCCTAAGGTCCGTCACTATCACACAGGTCACCTCACCCGTGCCCTAACCCTAACTTACCTACCCCGCCCTAACCCTCACGTCCACACAATCGCACACTTACCTCCAGACCTCCCCTCCCTCACATAAAAGCTAACCCTCAACCTCACACAATCGCACACTTACCTGAACCCGACCTATAACTTTCCACAAGAGTACTGAAAATACCAAAGCAACAGAAACGGACAACCAAATTCTTTCCCTAGGAAAAAAATAGATTTTCTGTTTCTTCAATATTTTCAGCGTTTGCTGAAAACGGGTCGATATTAGAACACTTGACATTTTAAATGTTCGGTGTTCTAATATAGACCCGATGGAGGGTGGGTGCGACTACTCCAGCTATGAGGAATTCAAACATCTACCATTGGGTAAGTGCAATTTACATAACTTTACTATGTTTATCATCTTCACTGCTGTAGCAGTCTTTAGGCTATATTGGTTGATTACCAAAGCTTATCCAACCTGGAAGGAAGAAGGATTCAGATTCTAGAGTCCCTGGAGAATGGTCCTACCAAAGTCTGCCCTGGCTCTAGAAAGGAATCCAGTTTGCAATACTTTGTAAAATAATGTATGGAGGACTAAGTAGCTGCCTCTAGTATGCTTCCAGAGACCACCCTTTTCTAGTAGGTCATCAAAAAAGAGAAGGCTGTAGTAGAAAGTGTCTTAATACCGCTTGGAAAGGATTTGCCATAGTGGAAATAACAAAAAAGCAATAGATAAGGACAACCACCTAGAAATTGTCTGTTTATACACAGGATGTCCCTTTTTCCCTTGATAAGGAAATATATAGCTAATCAGCTTTTTAAAGGACTTAGTTTTGTCAAGACAGTATCTGAACTGCCTATGTATGTTCAGAGAATGTAAAATCCTTTCTCCTTTGTTTTTCAGGTTTTGGGTAGGAAAACTGGTAGAATCATGGCTTGATTCAAAGTAAAGTCTGGAATCACAGAAATGAAAAAAAAAACATCTGTTTTCCAGGCTTGCTTGCAAGGACCCTGGTGTATAATTTTATCAGTTTTCTTATTTGAAAGTTGCCAAACAGATCTATTTCAGATGTTCTCCACAACTGGATCAGTTTCTGGAAGACCCCCTCATTCAATTTCCATTCATGAGGGTCTGTCCTGGTCCTGCTTGTCTGAGAAAATGTTTTGTTCTGACAGAATGCAAGGTGCTTGGAATGTTAAGGAATGATGTAGATGTATCCAGCCTGCATAAGGGAGTATGACCTTGTACCTCCCTGTTTGTTTATGCACCACATGCCTGGGCTATTTTCTGTAAATACTTATAGAGGTTCTGGTGACCATAGGTGATGAAGAGATTCAAGCATGGATTACAACCAATATATCCTTTATATTGATGTGTTTTGATCTGTCTGATTCCATAGCCCTTGCACTTTTACCCCCATGGAAGCTGCTCCCCAAGCACAATGTGAATCATCTGTGGTGAGAGATTGGTTTGGGGTCTGAGGAAAGAAAGGAAGACCTGGATTCAGCTAAATTTGTTATCATCATCAATGCAGTTCCATTTTTAGAAATCTCCAGACTGAAATTGGATGTTCCAAAGGATGTAAATCCTGGGTCCATGTGTTTTTTTTAGAAACCATCACATCTTTCTCACGTGTAACCTGGATAGAGAAATCATGGGAATCATAGAAGCCATTTTCCCCAGAATCCTGAGAAAGTCTCTTGCAGAAGTCTGAGACTCAAATAAATCCACAAACCATCGAAAATCCAAAAAAGGAAGCTCAGCAAAGGCAAAACAGAGACCACCAGACCAGTATATTGTGAGTGCTTTCATCCACTTTATTAACATGAACTTCTTCAGACAATTAAAAAACTGCTGTTCCCTCCCTTTTATACATCCATTAGTTGTCACATGACTAATTAAACACTTAATATTTAAATAAACATTCACTTAAAAAAAAAAATCAGTGAAATCTGAACGAAAGAGGGGGTAATTGTGGATTATTATTGGAAAAGCAGGAATTATGGTGGCAACTCTACCTTAATGCTTATTGTTTCCCAGGGCTGAATGACCAGTGTTCCATAGCCTGTTTGCTCAAGTTCTAGAGCATTACTCAATGAAATACAGACTAAACATTTTTATATTTTATATTTATATTTTTTTAATTTTTGAGAACTTTGACATGCTTTTAGGGACAAATTGCATAGAAGTTAGGACTGTTTTAATCTACATATGTTGTATATGTTTGTATATGTTTATATATTTTAATGTCTTTTCACTGATTTTTAAAAAAAGTGAATGTGGATTTAAATATTGTGTTTAATTAGTCATGTGACAACTAATGGATTTATAAAAGGGAGGGAACAGCAGTTTTTTAATTGCCTGAAGAAGTTCATGTTAATAAAGAGGACGAAAGTGCTCACAATATACTGGTCTGGTCTCTATTTTGCCTTTGCTGAGTTTCCTTTTTCAGATTTTCAGAAGTCTGAGACTGACTGGAGAAGCTCAGGAAAATTTCTAGATAAAAATTCACATTCTCTTATGTCAGAAAGGCCTTTTGAAGAGAAGTATCTAGACACACAAGGGTGGGAGGTTGGCATGATGGTTAAAGATACAAGGTGCAGGGTTTGATTCTCACATGGGGTAATTTGCTAGCCTTAAAATGGCCCACAAGGGCAGTTAGCCTAGTACTAACCTATGAACCTATGAACAATCTTGTGAGATGAAGATAAAGAGAATTTTGTAACATTCATCTGGAAGTCCAGATTGGTCAGAAGAGACATAGCCCAGGTTAATGATGCTTGACATCTGGATTAAGACTCTGCAAAGATAGGTAAGTCATCTAAATAAGGAACTATGTGAATGCCATTCAGCCTATAATGAGCTATCACTAGGGCTAGACATTAACATCCTTGGAACTGCAGAAATTCCAAAACGTAATGCAGAGAATTGATAACGGGACCCAGGTGCAGAAACCCAGACACAAAGTGCTGGTATAGTCATTGCATACTGCTGGTCTGCCCCTTATTCTGAAATGACGCTTGCTTATTGCTGTTATTTCCCTCTGGCCATCTCTTTTTTAACTCATTGTTTGTCAGAATATGACTGATTTGCTTATTTGACATTTTAGTAAAAGAGGGTGGCCTAAAGGTTTGTATTGGAGGACATGAAAAATCTTAGATACTCCCTGAATCAATTTCTCTCTTTCATCAAATTGTTTGAGAATCTGGGTAAATAGAAGAGCCAAATACCACCTCCATTTCTAAAGCAGAATTTAAGATTTCAGACCTACCTCATTAACAAATTTTGGTTATGTATCCAAGCATATGTTCTGTGTTGTCGTGTTTCTGGTGTCGATGTTTTTGTTGTCGGTGAGAGTGGCTGTCGAGCTTATGACCTAGAACCATCCAAGCATATCTTCTCAACACTGCAGCAAAAACAGTGACCCCAGACACAGTACCTGCATAATCATACTCAGTCCTCAAAGCATGTTTGGATACCCAGGACAAGGTAGAAACAACTGGATTCAGAAAAGAACTGTCTTCTGCTGGAATTGTGGTAGCAAATTCATTCGGACTGTCCATATAACAAAACATGAACTTCCACATATAGGCCTTATAATTGAGAATTTTGAAAGCTAAAATGGAAGAATAAAATATTCCCTAATCTAGGTGGCCCAACACTTTGCCTTTCTAGTCACCAGGAAAAGGATTAGTGTTCAGGATCAACCCATTGCTAGCAGAGAAAGCAGTAGATATGGCTGCTTGATCTGATCTAAGGGGAGAGAGAAAAAAGAAATGTATTAGTTTGGGGCACTTTATACATTTTATCTGATTTTTTTAGGGACTGATTGCAGGGTATCAGGATGTCTGCAAACAACATTCAGCTCATCCTCCAAGTCTGAGAGTGCAGGAGAGATAGGTGAGGAATGAGGAATATCATATCTCCTCAGTTGGGGAGAACATCCATTTGTTCCCATAAAAATACCTTATTTATCCTGGATATATACCTATCAACCACTTAGTGCAAAAAATCTGGACAAAGCCTAAAATAGTGGGGGAACAAAGGCTCAAAAATAGGGACAGATTTTAAATATTGAGCTTACAAACTTAGAAAGTTGCTAGAATAACAGGATTTGTGTTAGCAAGCATTTTATGAAGGGTATTAAGCCTGAAACTCAAATGTATGTAATTATTTAGTGAGTTCAAACCTCAATGATTTGCCAGAGAATCACAAATTTCATGAGGAGCAGACCAAAAATATGAGGTAAAAATCTGGACATTCTGTGAAAATCTGGACAGTTGAAAGGTATGCCTGGGTATGATCTGATTAAAAAAAAAATCCTCCACAAGAAAGTTAAAATTAATATTTTCTTCTTAATCAGGGAAATGAGCTTGTGAATCTGCAGGAGAAGAAGCTGTATCTCTATCATCATCAGAATTATCAGACTCTGGTTCCTCATGAATTTCTTTACAAGAGATGCCCACCTCTAATGGCTTCTGTACACCAGGATTCATAGCCTATAATCTGAGGGTCATGCTGCTCAATGCTAGAAGTCTAAATCTCAAAATGCACTTGCTCAAAGCACTCCTTAAAATGGAGAACATCGACATTTGTGCCATAACAGAGACTTGGTTCAAGGCAGCAGAAAGCACCCCTGCACTACCAGGCTATAACTCATTCCACAGCTTTCGGCACCAGAACTTGGACCGAAGCTCCAAAGTCAGTGGTGTTTCCATATTCATAAAGGATGCGCACACCTCCAGACCAGTAGCCCAACATAATGCATCTGAAATACTTCAGGTGCAGCTAACATTGGGTAAGACAGCGATTCAGGTCATAACCTGCTATAGGACCCCAACCATGTCCCAAGACTCACACTACATGTTCCTAAGTACCCTGGAAAATATTAGGGCCCAACCTAACACTCTCATACTGGGTGACGTCGACTAATCCTCCATTAACTGGGAAAACTACTCATGTACCAATATACTTCCCCAGTGTTTCCTGGAATTCATTAATTCCAATTCCCTGGACCAGCTCATTCTTACCCCCACTAGAGGTAGCAACATCCTTGACCTGGTCATTACTAACATGGGCGACCTTTGCTCTACACCAGTAGTCAACTCCTCCCTGGTTAGATCCAACCACAAACTAATCACCTTGGAAATCCACATCCCTCCCACCCCACCCCACCCCACCTCACAAAGGTAACCACCAAGAAAACCTTCTCCAAAGCTAACTTTGGGCTTCTAAAAACAGAGGTGGCTAACTTCACAGTACCCATGCAAATGGAGAATAGTTGCACGACTGCTGAATCATACACCAATACACTGTACGAACAAGTACACAAATGCATGGATCTTGCCATACCCAATAGAACTAAGACACTCTCTTCCAAAAAAGGAAGCCAATATGGTGGTCCCCTGCCATAAACAAACTCTACAACAGAAGGAGGAAACTGACGTGGAATAAGGCGAAGTCCCAAGACTGGAAAAACTCCCTTATCAGCCTCAACAAAAAGATGAGATCCCTCATCAAATCCTCTAAAGCTAGCTATGAAAACAAAATTGCAGCAGATAGTAAAGACAACCGCAAGGCATTCTATAGTTATGTAAAGAATCTCCATGGCAATATCCAGATTTGTTCTGAGCTACTGCACAATGGTACCTCCTAAACCGAGCCAACAGATATTGCCAATATACTGGCCGACAGATTTAGTGTCAACTTTAAACCCCCCCCCCATGGACCAGTCACAAAACCATTAGATTGCCAGGCACTTAGTATTACTGCTGCACAGGTTAAAACAGCACAGTCGAAGGCCAAGAATACAGCTTCTATGGGACCTGACAATATCCCTGGCTGTGTTCTACATGAACTACAGAGTGAACTGGCACCTCACCTGTGTGCCCTGTTCAGTCACAGCCTCACCTCAGGATTTGTCCCTACCAAATGGTGCACTGCTACAGTCATCCCTCAGGAGGAGTAACTACCGACCCTGGGAACTATCACCCCATTAGCCTGATGAGTCTGATATGCAAAACTATGGAACTCATCATCATGGACCTAATAAACAAGGATATAGGGAATCTCCAAACTCTGGATCCCACACATTTTGGTTTTGTGAAGGGTAGATCATGCCTGCTCAACTTGGTCAACTTCTTTGAGTCAGTCACCAGAGCTGTGGATTAAGGCAAGGTGGTTCATACAGCCTACCTTGATCTGGCCAAGGCCTTTGATACCATTCCCCACTCAGGAATCATAGAAAAACTCACAAAGCTAGGCATCAACCCCTATATCAGTAGGTGGGTTGCAAAGTGGCTCATAGGTAGAACACACAGTGTGAAAGTAGCTGACTCCAAGTCAGACTGCCGACCAGTTACGAGTGGAGTCCCACAGGGTTCGGTCCTGGGTCCTCTCCTGTTTGGTATCTACTTCTCAGAAGTCCAGGCCAACATGAAGGGACTCTGGCTGACAAAGTTTGCAGACGATTGCAAGTTGGGAGCTATTATTAATTCCCCAAGTGATGTTGACATCCTACAGAAAGGCCTCACTGAGACCAACAACTGGTGTCAGAACCATGGCCTTAAGCTCAATGCCAAAAAAATGTGTCATCATCCCCTTTGGGAAAAACTCGGTTCCCATGAATTACCACATTGATGGTAATCTACTGAACACAGAAGGCATTCTAAGAGATCTGGGAACACAGGTTGACAGCAACCTCTCTTTTGACCACCATATTGCCACTGTAATCAGAAAGTCCTTCTATGAGGCACATGTCATTACTAAGGGTTTTGCATCCAGGAAGAAAGAGGTCATTGTCTCGCTCAACTCTTCCCTCATTAGGCCAGTCATTGAGTACAATGCCCCATTTGGCATGTACCTCACTAAACTGTAGAGGCCACAAATGTACCTCACAAAGAGGATCCTAGGCCTTAAACATTTGTCCTATATGGACAGACTCAAACAACTCTAACTGTTCTCTGTCTCATATCGCCTACTTAAAGGCGATCTCTGCTTGACTTACAAAGCCATGTCTTACCCACCTCTGTTAGAAATGCTACATCTAAAGAAATCCCAATCCCTCCACACCACACGCTCCAGAGACCTCAACCTCATTACCACAATCAACAGAACATGCTGGAGGGACAGGTTCATAACCCAGAGACTGCCCAAGCTATGGAATAGACTTCTCATATAAAGTCAAGCAGAGCACCTCACTGGTCCTTTTCAAGAGAAATCTTGATGAGTGGATGGAAAATAGAAAAGTCACCCCAGAGATCACTCCAGTGGCTTTACTCGACAGAAGCACTGGGTACTAGGGACGAGTGGCACGATGCCAGGGTAAACCTATGGGAGGCTTGTAAAGGCTCCAGGGCCATTTACCTAGCACACACCTATGAATCTATGAACCTATAATACATACCTTGCTAAGGTAAAAATCATCTTTCTTAACTGCAAAAACTTCTTGTGATACGCAATGTTTCATCTTTTGTTTTTTTTTTCTTTATGGGAAACATTGTAGAAGAAGACCATCTTGAAGGAAGGATGTATGATTGTTCTAATGCCCTCTTGCCTCATTTACCCCATGAAGAATCTCCTGGAGTTTTTTCCAGCTCTAGAGCAGATGGCTCTCCCATACCTGGATCAGACACTGAAACAGCCAAAGGGGACGTGGCTGAGTCCCTGGTTCATGTTGGATGAAAATACTACACCAAAGGAAGACAGAGAGGTAAGTGAGTGGTCAGAGGAACAAGAGAGGGCCACTACAGGTTTGCCTACTATAAGATGAAGTGTAGACTGAGCCTGTAACACTGGTATGGAGTCTATGGTAAGTACTTTTTTTTCTTTTTAGGTACAACAAATGTGAAACCAGCAGGACTGGAGTAAGTATCCTTGGTTTAACTGAGCAGGAGATGCCAAAAGCAGTAAGCATTGCAGGAGAAAGTCTTTAGAATGTAAGTTGTCACCTAGTGTCCACAAGCAGCACATTTGTCTTTACATTTATTTCTTAGCCCCTTCACAAGTAAAAGCACAAACAGCACACAAATTCCCTGTCAGCACTCCTTTAAAAGTATTAAATACTCTGACAGAAAACAATGGTAGGCGTAACTCTCAAATATTCATGATTTTCAGAGACATTCGTGACTTTGACTCAAATTTTAGCTCTGTCTGCCTTAATTCCTCCTATGAATGTTGACCTTTGCAGAAAAGGTGGTAAATTACACTTAATAAATAATGACAATTAGAGTTATAGATTTCTTTCACTTCAGAAAATATACATTAATCCACATTGTTATAGATTTGTTTTATTTCAAAAATATATATTAATTTACATTTTCTTATGTTAGTAACATCTAATTTTACTAATATTAATATCTTAAAGGTGTCCCTGATTCTTCCTGATTATTTCTGGATTTGTCCCTGACTCTCTTTCATCAAATTGTTTGAGAATCTGGGTAAAAAGAAGCGCCACATACCACACAGACACTGAAACAGCCAAAGAGGATGTGGCTGACCCCCTGGTTCATGTTGCATGAAAAGACTACACCAAAGGAAGACAGAGAGGTGAATGAATGGTCAGAGGAACAACAGAGGGCCACTACAGGTCCTCTAATTTATTGAGAGCTATGAATTGCCAGGAAGGTTGTTACAAAATGAACAGAAATACTACATTGCTAAAAATCCATTACTGCCTATCCCAAAAATAAAATGGTCAGTCACAAAATAAAACTTTACATAAGTAATACATATCTTTTTTCCAAAAAAATAGCCCCTAATTTGTTAAAAAATACTAAAAGTTAAAACTAGTGGTCCTTGACAGGAAACTTCCAATACTGATATAAAATAATATGTTTCTTAAAGGGGAAACACAGCTTTTAGTAAAAAAAAAATTAAATAGTATTTTCTTAAAAGGAAAATACATTCTGAATGGGGGGGGGGGCTGCAACAGGGACTTATCCACCAGAAACAAAGCTTTTAGCTGATTGCTGCTCCTGCAAAGCCTATAAGCTGCTCCCCCTCAAGGTGGCAAGAAAGTAATGAAGAAATCTTTGCTCTGACTGTTGAGTTCACTCTTTGCATATATCCAATCAGCAGTCAGAGTGAAGGTGCGTGCGTGTGTGTGTGTGTGCGCGTGTGCGCGTGTGCGTGTGCGTGTGTGTGTGTGTGTGTGTGTGTGTGTGTGTGTGTGTGTGTGTGTGTGTGTGGAGGGGGGAGGGAAGAAGTTTTTGAGTCTGATTGGTTCTTGTTTCCTGGGCAGGGAAACAATTCATATAGCCTAAAGGCTACTGCAGCAGTGGGAATGATGAATATCTGATAATGCTGTTCTTCAGAATAGATATATGTAAAGAGACAGATACTGGACAAGTCACTTGCTTTATGTCAAGAGTATTGTATCAATCATGCCAGTGTTTTAAAAACACACAGATGACAACATCAGCCTACTATATGATTCAATAAAAGACTGAAGTCCTTGCTACGGAATTCTTGGTGCAGATGGTAAAAACTGGGAACAGGTGTTACCCTAATTATGGTTTTCAATTCAAGAGGTACTTTACTTTCAAATGGGTTTACATCAATTGAACTTCAGGAATGCAGGTATCCCAGAGGACTGCTTGACATTGCTGGGGAACCTTGGAAAGAAGGGATGACAGCATTAAAAAATATGATAGAATGCCAAGTTAATTTGCAGGATAGGTTAAGCTAGTTATACCTGTAGTAAAGAAGCACACACAGAATGTCCAGGAGATGCAACAATGAGTAAGAATGCACAGCTAAGAGAGTTTAATCTTGGAGATCAGGTATTAGTAGAAATGTCCTCAAAACAGAACACATTTTTGTCTGAGTAACAAGACCCATTTAAGATGTTTGAAGCAGTATATGCAGTAAACTGCAAGGTTAGACAGCCAGAAAAGTGAAAGGTAGAGTAAATCTATTGCATTAATATATGCAATCCATGGAAAGAAGTAGAAAATTCAACAATGAACTTGCAAGCCAAAGTTCATTAAAGTGCTTTTAGAGAATCCTTGGCAAAAATACAAAAGCAAGAGGTAAGATAATTTCTCTTAAGAAATAAAGCAGTATCGTTCAACATGTCTGGAAGGCTTAAACTGATAGAAAATGTCAAAGAGACAACTTGAGTGAAGGTTAGACTAAGACCTTTCAGAGTGACAAAGTCATAAAAACAGTAAGAGAAGAAGTTCAAAACCTACCTCTTGACCAACATGTGTCTATTGTTATAAGGAAGCATTTCCGTATTGCACAGCTTATAAACAAAGGGATTGTGACTAGATCTAGGGATGTCATTGCCCCCCTTTTACTTAGCCCTCATTAGGCCAGTCATTGAATATAATGCCCCCTTTGCCGTGTATCTGTCCAGACACATGCAACAGCTGGAACGCTCACAGAGATACCTTACTAAAATTATACAAGACCTAAACAATATGTCCTACATGGACCAACTCAAAGCCTTGCCACTATCCTCAGTATCCTACAGACTGCTAAAGAGATTACCTGTGTCTGGTATACAAGACATCCTCCAACTCATTATTGATGGATTTACTGTGCCTCAGCAAGCCAAATGTCATCAGAGATACTCTGTCTAGGGATCTAAACCTCTTCTGCAACATCAACAGAACAGTTTGGAGGGACAGGTATATCTTTCAGAGGATACCACTGCCATGGAACAGATTCCCCATCCACATAAAACAAAGTTCATACCTGTCCTTATTCAAGCACAACTTAAATCTATGGATAAGAAACAGAAAACTTACCACAGGACTGTCCCCTGTACTACTAATGGACAAAGGTAGCTCCTAATTGCGTTATCCTATGTTTGGGTCCCCTCACATTATCTTTGGTATGATCCCAGTTATTTTCATTAGGGGTAGTGTATAATTATCGACCATGGGATGCATAAAGCTAATCTATAACCAAATGGAATAGGTTATTTCAAGGACAAAGAGGGAAACTGGCTAGACTTAAAATTGTCCACAAGGGCATCTTGCCTAGTACTTACTTTATGAACATATGAACCTAAAAGATAATCAAGCTAGAGCAGATAAGAGTCACAGAGTGCATGGAGAAGCCCAATAGTGCTTGTTCTTAAACTTGATGGAAGCATTGGATTCTATAATGACTTTAAGAAACTGAATAACATATTAAAGCTTGATAGCTATCACCTGCCCAGCATTAATAAGTTAGAGAATATCCAATACTTAAACAGTGGTAGATCTGATGAAGACATACCAGCAGATCCCACATGCCCCCTCTGCCAAAAAAAAAAAAACAGCTTTTGTAATCCTTAATGGTCTGTTCCAGTACACAGTGTTACCATCTAGCCTACAAAGACCTCCAGCTACCTTTTCAAATACTGAAGCTTCACTCTTGATATGCTGCAGAATACCTGGAAGATGTAGTCACTGATTCAGAAGACTGAAAGTCTCACTTACCAAAAGTGCAAAAACAGTTTACTATCAAAACTCTAAAAGGCTGATGTTCGTGTTATTGGCTGTCTGAAAAATAACATTGGAAACTGTCATGCCGAATATTCAAAATGTCATA
>NC_056737.1:840473713-840496213 GCF_019279795.1 Protopterus annectens | reverse complement strand
CTGTGAATACACTCAAGAGTCAGAAAAAAAGATAAACTTGTTATGTGCTACTGTAGCAAGAGACCCCACCATAACAGCACTTTTAAAGGTGTGTAACAAATGTTATAGCCCCCTAAGAGCTGTGACAATCGGGTATAAGGGAAGAGACATTCATTCAGTCACTGAATATCTGTCCTGCTATGTCCACTAAAGTTTATAGACATTAGTCTGTAAGTAGCTTATTTAAATTATGGCAGTATTTAAAAAAACTGTCGCAGATTTTTTTTTCCTTACATGCTGTCTATGCAACAGCACTCTCTTAAGTGCTTAACTGGCTTCCAAAGTCAGTAAAAAACTGCTTTTTTTGTAACAGGTAGTACATGGAGTCAATAAAAGTACATGCACTACAAATGGTTATGATCAGGTCTCACAAGTCATAAACCATGATTATGTGTTCTCAACATGGAGGCCAAGATTCACTATCCATGTCTCAAGCACATAATAACATGGTTACGATTGGAGACCTGATCATAACCCTCTGTATCACCTATGAGGTCAGCTTGTTACAGGCTGAATTTCTTTTGAGTTTAAGTGCTGAGGATTGAATTTATAGTTTGCAAAACCATACTAAAATACCAGGTTAAGGATTTAATGTATCAAAATCTGAAGCATGAACATGCAGCAGTAGCACAGATAGATAAAGTATGACAAGCCTCTTTTATAAGGCTGTGGAAAGTATTATTATGTAATTAATAAATATGAACGTACAAACTCTTGACCCAAGCCATTTTAGATTTGTCAGAGGCAGATCCTACCTACTTATCCTGGACGACTTCTTCAAGAAAATTACTAAAGCAATGGATGAGGGCAAATCAGAACACAATGCATATCAGACCTCACAAAGCTGTTTGACACCATCCTGTACTCAAGTATCATAGACTGACTGTCCCAGCAAAATGTTATACACTATGAAACAAGTTGGATAGCAAAGTGGCTCATAAACAGAACCTGGGAAATTTGGATTGGCTGCTCTACCTCCTCTAAAATATTTGTCACTAGCAGTGCACTCAAGTGTTCAGTCCTTGGGTCACTCCTCTTTTGCATTTAGATCAGAGGTCAAAGCTACTGTTTTTTTAATGCCCTTATTAAATTATCACTTAAGACATAGGCACACAATAATTAATAGAAAAGAAAACCAACCATATTAACATTTTGTTTCATTTACATACATTACATATATGTTTTCTTTCTTTAGGAAAAATTGTCATTCAGTCCTCACTCCTCCTCTTGAACATTATTCTGCATATCTCGTTCCTGCAAATTCTATTTATTTGTATAGAATTTGCTTCTCCATGTTCTAAAGATCCCACTTCCAGTTCATTTATCTCTTTCACAATTTTCAATACTTCAGATATAGTTGGTTTAGATTTTGATATCCATTTTCAAGTAATTGCTTTTGTTTGGCAGCAAATAGAATTAAATTTAATAAGGCCTCACTATATTGGAGGTCAAAGATACTGTTAGGGGTTTATGCCTGAATACGTCTGCAGATAACTGTAAACTTGGTGCCATCATAAACTCCCAAGAGGACACCAAGATCCTCCAAGAGGGCCTTTCCCCAAACCAGTAGCTGGTATCAAAACCATGCACTAAAATGGAATGCCAAGAAATATATAATTGTATCATTCAGCAAGCAAGATGTTTCTTGTAACTATTACATTGACAACAGACCCCTGAAAATTGATCCAGTAGTTATTGACCTAGAAACCTATGTAGACACTTATCCAATGTTGTAAGAAAGTGATTTGTTATTGCACAGTTTATTATTAAGAGTATGGCATCCTGGTCCTGGGATGTGATCTTTCCATTGTATTCCACACTTATCATGCTGATCATTGAGTATAATGCCTCCTTCAGTATGTACCTGTCCAAACATTTAACACAACTTGAACACCCACAACTCTTTCTTACTAAAAAACATCAAAAGCATAAATCTTATGTAGATCATCTCAAGGCCTTCTCCTTCTTCTCTGTGCTACTCTGGAGTAATCTCTGCCTTATATACAAAGCCACAACAGACCCTATCCTTTCAGACCTACTGTACATTTGCAAGCCTAATGGGGGCATGCACACCTGCTCAAAATATCTAAATCTCATTTGCAACATAAAAAGAACATGTTGGAGAGGCAAATATGAATCACTAAGAATAACACTTCTTTGGAATAATCTTCCTCTCCATATAAACTACTGTTAATACAAGTCAGAAACAGCACCAGCAGTAGCTCTACTGTCACTGGTTGAGAAACCAGTTAGACCACTTTCAGATAAAAATTACCACAACACAAAGCAGAACTTTTAAGTGAACACTAACATTCCCCTAATGTATAAAATAAGTGCAGAAAAGTTTACTGCCCAGATGTTTGTGGACTGTTTTCCCCATCAAATCCAGTAGCAGAGTTCAAGGCTAGCTGTTCATATCTAGAAGTGTAGCTTGCTCATCTAGCACTTGCTGCCATTGCCTGGACTATTGCCCCTGCTCCTAAAAAAAAAAAGTTCATTCCCGGATCTAGCACAAGTCAGGCAGGAAAACTCTGTCCCCATGTTATCATTTTCCAGTCTGATACTCCTAACGTAAGGATCAAGCCAGGTCCAAAGGCCCATTTTTTTCCAGTCTATGCTCTGCCAAAAAAAAGTTCTTTAGCATTTCTTAAACTTTAGTAAGCAGTTTGCTACAGTCTGTGCCACATGAGGAATACTAAAGCTCTTTAGTTTAGAATGCGAATGCACAAACAACCAAAAAACTATTCTATAATTTTAAAGTGAAGCAAACTGCAAGCACTATTTTCTAGTTTAAAATCAAAGAAGAACTTTTTTATTGTTATGTCACTCATACAGAGAGCTAAAGCTTCAGTTCAGACAACAAATGCAATGCCAGCATTAATGAATGCTAGTAATCCACCAAGGACCTGGTCTTGCCCCACAATACTTTGTACTTGGCAGTGGCTGTCCAGTCACCCAACTATAGCTACACTTCTGGTCATATCAAAGTCCAGCACAGCACAGTGATGATGTCTGCAAAGATGTTAAGTTTAAAGCAAACTAGAAGAGCTCTCGGACCAATGAGAAGTTAGTACTGCTGTGTACCCATTCACAATATAGGCCAGAAACAACAACTGCAGTAGCTCCTACTGTCAATGGAGGAACCAAGGAGATGAGTTTCAGATGCAAAATTGTCATAACACAAAGCAGAACTTTTAAGAATGAGCACACTCTGATGTATAAAGTAAGTGCAGAAAAGTTTACTTCTTAGAAGTTTTGAGAATGATTTTTCAGCCAAATCCATATTATATTGCAGGGACAAAGTATTGATTCACAATTATATAATCCTAAACTGAAACTTGTGAGCCTCATCAGCAAAGGAGTAGAAAAAGTTTACCGAGAAGAAGTAAGTTCTCTGATTAACTGGTGTACCAGGTATAATTTTGACCTCAATGTCAGCAAAACCAAGGAGATCATAATAGATTTCAGAATTGTACAACCAGCTCACTCTCCTCTCATGATAAATGGGGAGGTAATGGAAAGGGTAAAGAACACAACATTCCTGGGGGTCTATACAGTGGAGGATCTTTCTTGGTCAACCATGTGATGACCCACCACTGGCCCAGTAATCAAGGAACCTCAATCCTCACCACTGGCACCCGTGGGGAACGTACACTGAGAGGATGGCAAGTACACACACACACACAGTAAAGTGCAATTTCCCTTAAAAGCATACAGAGACCACAGTCAGTCCAAGGTTAGTTTCTTCCTCTTTCTCCAGCTCCCCAATAAGACTTCCCACTGGTATATCTATACAGTTGAGATCTCAGATGAGTGGCCAAGCTAAAACCTCCATCACCCTGTCTGTCCAACCAGTGCTTCATGTCCCTGCCAAGGTAGCTGACACACACACTCTTTGAGGTTTGATTTATACACGCATACACCTGAGAAAGGCTGGCACAGGTTTACTAGCTATGTCCCCTTTTGCCCAAACTATATGGTAGTTATCACTGCCACCAGCCAACTCCTTATTAACTACTTTAAGGCCCTTAACAAAGTATGTCCATTTTTACTGTGTAATGTTTGACCAAGAGCAAGACTATTAGGAGTGGCCTACACAGTGTCACCAAATAAATATGCAAGTCCTCTCAGAACTTAAATATCTCTAAACAGATCAACCAGAATGAAAGGTTTAAATATATTTAATAATAAATAATAAAAGAGCAAGAAAATACTCAGTATATATTTACAGTGATATCAGAATTCAAAATCACAGGAAATATTTAAAACAACATTCAGTACAGTCTCAAATAAATAAAGAAAAATATCTAAAATAAGCTTTGCTATATTCCTGGCTATATCTAAGAGAATTATACTGTTCTTTAGAGTTACTTACTCATAGCAAGGCAGATGTGTGATGAATGGATCTTGATACTGTCAGGTCAAAGACAGAATACAGAATGCTCACTCTCTCTCAGAGACTTCTTAAATTAATATCTCAAATATTACTGCTGAGATAGCTTGCAGAATCACATAATTTCTTCTCAACACCAATCCAATCAAAGCTAGCAGTATTTAGCATCCACCTGTGAAAATATATAGACAAGGGCTTTTCCTCAAATCTTTGGCAAATGGTGGAAGTCATAAAACAATTTACAATCATCCGCATTTATAGACAATACAGAAAACTTCTCTAGTACAGACATTATGTCTCCTGCTGCACTGAAACTGAAATATAACATCTTTTTATTGCATAGCCAAAAAGTAATTTGATTTTGGCTATTTTTCTGAAGTTAACCTTCTGTATTCCAGTTTCCACTGTTAAAATATATACATCCAAACAGCTACAATAGTGCAGGTACATTTCTGTTTTATTCCAGCAGGGTATGCTGTGGTTACATTTTAAGCACTTTGCAAAAAACTTTTCAACACACACTTCTATAGCAGCAGTTTGATATACACCTGACATACAGTTCTAATACATTTGTAACACAAGTATGTTATATGAATCATGTTGATATTCACAAATGGCATATACTTATTTACAGCATTCCAGCTAGCTATGCTGGCAGCACCTCCTTTGTCACAAACCAATACCAGTCACATAGTAAATGTTGCTCATTCATCTCTAATACATATGACAAGAAGGCTGGGGTTTTTGTTTTAGATGCTTTAATACATAGAAACACATCAGGATGGATAGCAGAATCATTAAATATGAATGAACTGTTTAACAGACAGACCTTACATGCATACATGCTAACATCTCAACAGCTAACTACAATATGGCAGTCAGACTTGCATGTGCTCAGTATTTATACACTTGTACAAGCCCTGATCTACATCCTCCCTCTTAAAAAGATTGCCCTTTGCAAAAACAAAATTAGAGCTGGACATGCATTATTATAGACATTAGAAACAAAACACAACATTCATGTCCAAGCTGCTTCATATCTGTTACAGGGTTTGCAGATGTGATCATATCTCATAACATAACAATCTGGACCAAATTTAGCAACAGGGAGAGTCTTCGGTGAACAACTCATATCAGGAACTTCTGGATTCATCACAGGAATGGGAATGCCCTCTGGAAATTTCTCTGGAATTGGAACACCTGACAACTCACTCTGAGATAAAGAGTCTTTCTCACAGGCTCTGTGCTGTGGTATAGGCTCAGACACTGGTCTCATATGTATCCAATTCTGCCTAAACTCTGCTCCTTGTGATTCCACAATGTATGATCTCAGCTCTGGACAAATATTCTTCATGACACTAATCCAATCATAACCTCTGGATGTTTGCATCCTTACCACTTCTCCTTCTTGTAATGAATTGAGCGGTTTACTGGTCTTAGGACTTCTGGGTTAAACATTTCTTCAACAGATTGGTTTTCACTGACCTGTTGTTCTTGACACATGGAATCAACAATTGACTACTAATTGGTAATGTGATTCTGGTTTGTCTAGACAGAAGTCTCTGAGCAGGTGAACCAAGATGTTTATCACGAGGAACATTTCTGGGATTCAAGAAATTCATGAAATCATCACTATTATCTCGTTTTGACTTCTCTAGTAACTGTTTTACACTTTGAACTGCACATTCTGACTTCTCTAGTAACTGTTTTACGCTTTGAACTGCACATTCTGCCAAACTATTTCACTGTGGGTACTCAGTGCTACTTGTGACATGAGTAAAGTCCCATTCTTCAGCAAATCTTTTGAACTGTTGGCTTGCAAACTGCATGCCATTGTCAGAAATAACTTTGTGCAGACTATCATGAACAGCAAAATGATGCTTCATCTTAGTAATGGCAGTACTGGATGCTAGGTTAAGAAGTGGTCAATCTTGAACCAATAGGAGTAAGAGTCTGCTAATGCCAAAAAATGTTGAACATTCCACTCAAAGATCTCAGTGGCTACTGTCAACCAAGGTAGTTCCGGAATCTGGTTAAGCTGAAGTGGTTCCTTTTGTTGATGTGACTATGTACTACTACGCACTGAACAAGAAGAAAGTGCTCTCGTAATGTGTTGTGACATAGAAGGGCAAAATACTAGCCCTCTCACCCTTCTTTTGGTAGATTCAGTTCCTGGGTGACCACGATGAAAGATATTAATGTACTCTGGTTGCAAGGACTTTGGAACAATTACTTTTGGTCCTTTCATAATGATACCTTCATCAGACAAAATCTTATCTCTGTATGGAAAATAAGGTTGCACATCTTCAGAATAACTTGATCGCTTTGATGGCCATCCTTTTTTGATAAAATAGTAAGCCTCTGTAAAACTAGATCTGTGGCTGTGTAATCGCTCAACTCATCAAGATGTCTGGAAGAAAATTTCTCACTTCCATAACTTCAAAATCAAGGTTCTCATTCTCATGCTGTTCTGTGGTGTTTCTGAGTGATCTAGGTAATCTATCAGCAAGATAAAGAAGTTTGCCTTTCTTGTAGACAAGCTTAAAATTATACGTTTGCAATCTCAGCATCACATGTTGCAGTCGGGCTGGAGCTGGATGCATAGGCTTTCTCAAGAAAGTGACTAGAGGTTGGTGGTCTGTTTCAATCTGGATAGGTCTACCATAAACATAATCATGGAACTTCAAACATGGAAACACAATTGCCAAAAGCTCTTTCTTGATCTGGGCATACTGCATCTCAGTTTGGGTAAAAGTTATTGAGGCATAGGCAACAGGTTGATCCTCTTGTAGAATGACTGCACCAAGACCTAATTTCGAAGCATCACAGGAAAGTCTAACTGGTTTGTGAACATCATAAATGGAAAAAGTGAAGCAAGGCACCAAAATGTAACTGAAATCCACAATGCAGGTCCCTCAGAAAATGGAAAATATGAGGTGACTTGAAAATAATTTTTAATGCACAATCCGCAGACTTTACTCACTACATAAATGCACTTGTAGGACCAGCGTTTTCATCTCTCCTCATAAAGACTTCATCAGATGACCTTGAATCCTAGTTTACCATTTATATACTCCCTCACTTGTGTAAATAAACCAATCACATTATCCAATAAATAATATAAAATTATTTAAACCAATCACTTCCTCTCCTTTTCCCTCATAAAACAGTATACAAAGAAGGTTTAAAAGCCCATTAAATTTCATATATTGCACAAAATTGTTTGTAAATAAATAATGAATCTTCTTTTGGCTTTTCCCGGTTAGGGGTCACCACAGCGGATCACCTGTCTGCTCTTGATTGGCAGTGGAGTTTTACAGTGTCGAGTTGCCAGCCCGATGACCAACCTTGCCACTGAAGGCACACACATGCACACACTCACACCTAGGGCCAGTTTAGAGTATCTAATCCACCTACAGCATGTCTTTGGGATGTGGAAGGAAACCGGAGCACCGAGAGGAAACCCACGCGACCACAAGGAGGACATGCAGACTCCACACAGAAGGCACCCCAGCCAAGGATCGAACTGGAGAACCTCTTGCTGTGAGGTAGCAATGCTAACCGCTGCACCACTGTGGCTGCCCTTGTAAATAAATAATGAATAATAAGGTTAAAACATTTCCTTAAAAACATATTATTGCATAAATACATTCATATTCATTAAATACTTTCATTAAAATACAAAAATAAAAACTATTAAACTTGTTCAAATGTCATAAAAAGCAATGTTGTTACACCATCTAGTGGCATTGTTAAGAACATCATAGTATCTGTGAGTTGGTGGACTAGCAATTCTCTGTTTCAAGACATCGAATACTCTTTGGTGTTGCACTAACCAAGACTAGGATACATTTTTACGTGTCAGCTCTCTAAGCAGTGCTGAAAGTTGGCTCAAGTCTGGAATGAACATGCCTAGGTAGTTAACCATGTCAAGAAAACATTGCAAGACTTGAACATTGTCTGGAGCTGGCATCTCGAGAATGGCTGTTTGTTCAGAAGAGTCTGGTCATAAGCCTATACTAGTAAATAAATGACCAACATAAGTAACTTCTTGTAGCCTGAATTTGCATTTGTTTGGATTGAGTTTAAGATTCACTTGACATGCTCTTTCTAGAACTGTTCTGAGGTTTCTGTCATATTCAGCTTCATCACAACCTCCTACTAGTATGTATTCTCTATAATAGCACACGGATACCCATAAAAAATTTGCTCCATTGCACATTGAAAGACTTCACTTGCAGAATTTATTCCAAATAGCATTCTCAAAACTCTGTACCTGCTAAATGGAGTACTGAAAGTAGTGAGCAATGATGATTTCTTGTCTAGCTGAATTTCCCAAAATGAACACTTTGCATCTAAGACAGAAAAAAAATAGTGGTATTTGGCATCAAGGCTGTGACTTCATCAATTGTATGCTTTGCATGATGAGGTCTTTTTAGTGCTTTGTTCAAATCTCGTAGGTCAGTACATATTCTGATGTCATCTGAGCTTTTCTTATGAGCTACCACATGGAAGATACCCATTCAGTTGGAGTTTTAACTGGACAAATCACACCTTTTCCCACCATTTTATTTAACTCAGCCTTGACTCTGTCCTGCATGACTATTGGAACTTTATGTGCTGGTCTGATAACTGGACTGACCCCTGGGTCTAACTTCATGGAGTACACAACTGGAAGTTTGCCTAGTTTGTGTTTGAAGAGATCAGCATAGGTAGAAAAAACTGTACTGGGCATAATTAGAGTAGTGGTCTTTCAAACTGTCTCTGACCCCTAATAATGATTGGAATTGCCTTTTGACCACATAAAATAATAAGTCATAACATCTCCCAGCAGAGTAACATGAAAGCACTACTGAGCCTTTAGTCTGAATTTCTTCCCCTCCATAAGCAACAAGCTTTCCACACCTTGCCAAATTAAGCCTTTCACCATTACACACTCTAGCAAATGTTTCTGCTGACATAGCATTGCACTTGGAGCCTGTGTCAACTTTGAGCTCTCTGGGCTTGCCATTTATCCAAAAGTACAAAATACTTCACTCTTTGCTCTTAAATCTACTGCATTGACTGTTTCATGAAGCACTGACACACCATCAACATAAAAAGTTGTGTTTCAGCTTTCTAATTGATCGACTCATTTCTTAAATGTTCCCTTTTAATAAAAGAATGTGGGCCTTTTGATTTACAAAGTCTTTTGAAATTATTCTATTTATTGCATTTGTGGCATTTTTGACCAAAAGCTAAATATTTTCCCCTTTTAGATTCATGACTTTCACCAAAATTACGACAGCGGGCAATGAAACTGGGTTGAGGCCCATGCTTTAATTTTGCTGTCTCACTCTTATGCTTCACTGAGACTATGTGAACTCTAGAATTTGCTAGAAAGTTCTGGGGTTTACCAGTACGTGCTGCAGGGGCTACAGTTACTGCCATGTGCTTTGGCCCATCTCTTTTAATTACATGCTGCATACGGTCAACATGAGCTTTATCACTGAGCCTTCTAGAGCTGTTCTCATTTGTAAGCATATTTGTGTGCTTTTCTGTGAGCTCGTATATCTGACAAATCTCAATGGCCTTATTCAAAGTTAAATCACTGTCATGAAGCAAAATCTTTCTTTCAGCATCATCTTTAATACCACACACAAGTCTGTCCTTTATCAACTCATCCCTTAAATCACCAAATCTGCACATTTTAGCCTTATTTCTCAGGTCAGTTATATACACTGCAAAAGTTTCACCAGGCTTTTGATCCCTTGTGTAAAATAAGTGCTTCTCGATTGTAACATTTGTCTGGGGTTACACATTTCTCTAAATTTATGTTTTGAGCACTCTGGGTCTTCCCTTGACTCAGCTGGTACAACAATATGACATTTTTCCCCCTCTCCTGCATAGATAGCAGATGCATACACAAATAAATATTCCCTTTCTATGGCTTCTGACCCAGCTAAATTAAGCAGAATAAATGCTTTGCATTGTCATCTTTATCAGAAAATGCAGCCTGTATGAAAATGGCGTACTCTTCCTCAAAGACTCTCTAGTTCTCAGCAATATCACTGTCAAACACAAGTGCACTGGGTTTTCAAAATCCATCTGCCATGCTCACAAAGTATGTACAATCACACTGAAAATATGGCCATTGTAATTATGTATGAACAAATAGTTCTGTGAGCTTGTAATGACATTCAAATGACATTCAAATGCACAATAAACTCTTCGAAATACTGTACTTTGCAAAATATGTTCTGTAATAGCTGTATTCTGTGAAATATGCCCTGTAATGGCTGTACTTTGCAAAATAACTTTACTGGAACACTGCACAAACATGTGAACACTTTATACACTTCTGATAACTCAAATATCTTTAATTAATACAAAAAATGCATGTGTTGTGAAAATGCAGTTGTTTCCCTTTATTGTATTCGTTTTATGCAATTCAGACTTTATTTCAAACATTTTCCATAGTAATTTGAATATTTTATCAATATCATACATATCAGTTTATGCAAATATCATTTAGAATGTTCTGTATGCCTCGTTTCATATTTTGATTTATTTATTTTTGATTTATTTATTTATTTTAATGAGCAAGTTTTAATATCCGAAATTCATTTCTGACCTGTTTTGCGAAGTATGCACATTATAGGGATGATTCACTCCTGTATATTCCACCAGTCCCAAGCAAGTGCTTTAAGTCATCTTTACCATGCCACCTCTAACTTAATGCCCTTTAGACATGCCACTTCTGACATCATGTCGTTCGTCTCGCTCTACCATAGATGACAAGCAGGCGGGGTATTTCGTTTAGATGCTTTAATAAATAAAAAACACATCAGAATGGATAGCAGCATCATAAAATATAAACAAACTAGTTAACAGACATACTTTACATACATACATGCTTACATCTCAACAGCTAACTACAAAATGGCAGTCAGACTTGCATGTGCTCAGTATTTATGCACTTGTACAAGCCCTTAGATAGCTTCTTAAAGGTACAGTAAAGAAGGCCCATCAACACATGCACTTCCTGAGGAGAATGAGGAAAGCAAGTCTACCTCCCTCTATCCTCTCCACATTCTACAGGGGTACCATAGAAAGTATCCTAATGTGCAACTTCACAGTGTGATATGGAAGTTGTTCAGCTGCAGATCAAAAAGTCCTACAAAAGATAGAACTGAGGAGAAAATAAAGGGATCCAAACTTCCAGAGATAAAGGATCTATACACAACAAGTTATTATGACAAAACAACAAAAATAAGTGATACTACACACTCTGTTTATGGACAGTTTACATGCCTGTTGTGTGGCAGAAGACACCACAGCATACACTGTAAAACGACCAGGTTCCAGAACAGTTTTTTTCCCCTCATATGATTATACTCTTGAACTCTGGTATTAATCTCAGGGGTGCAAGATGCTGACAAGTCTTATGATAACCAAAGAATAGTGCAATAACAATAAGACATTATAACCAACTTATCAGTTTACAAGAAAATTATGTGCAATACAAACTGCTAGATACTCTCATAATATAGAGAACATGAGAATTACATTGTGTAATATGTCAGGTGCAATAAGGAACTAATCAACTGCCATAGTGGTGTATAGAATAATTGTAATAATATAACTGTCTAAATGAAAGGTAAATGTTAGGTTTGATACATGTGTAATTGTATGTATGTATATGTCTCTCTTCTAAGCATGTGTAATTGTAGGTATGTATTTGTCTTCTCAATTCAAGCATGATGCATGTAATTTCATTTAGACTTCACTTGTGGAGTGGTGTCTAAATGACAATAAAGTTTACTTTGACTTTGATATAAACCCTGCAACATTTCTATAACATTTGGCCACCTCATGACCATGACTATGCACAAAAAAGAATCTTGTGGCAAGAATGAATGATACAATTGCTATTTAGTAAGTTTTGCTGCTTTTTAATAAACTGTTTAGGAAATTATTAACCTAGTCCATTGAAAAGTGAAAGTAAAAGAAAGAGTTCTATGCAATAAATAAAAGAAGATGCTTGAAAAATGATGGAGCTTCACACAGCACTGACCCTATGGGTGCTGCCTGAGACAGATTATCCTTATTGAACCATGATGAATTATATGCGAAGCATTAATAAAAAGGTCTTCCTAAGTGTTAAGTTGTTTAAATTAAGAAAATGTCATACCTACAAAGAAACAAAAAGTTACGTGTCTATAAGGAGATTTGCACTAGCAATAAAACTAAGGCCTTATAGTAGTAAAGGGGGATATTTTTGGCTGGAAAGCAAAGATGACAATTGATAAATTCTGTCTATTGTATTAATACCAGCAAATTGCTGTTTCTTGAATTATGCATACTTTTCCAAATATATTATGCAGCTATTGTTGTATTTTATTTATCCTTCTCTGTAATAATGTAATTATATACCAGATTGGTTGCTAATCCAGTGCAGAAACTTGGAATTATTGACAGTTTAAGAATAAAAATAACTCATTTACAGTAATGCAGTTGCCATCATCAACTCGTTTTTCCCCCATTTTTTGGGGGTCAGGGTGTCACATCAACATTATTCACTTTGACTAAATCACCTGGAGCCAATGCCTGCTAAAATTTAAAAAATTAAGATAAGCAGAATAACTAATTTTAGATGATGTCAGCTCATCAAAATGAAAAAAAAAGAAAAAAAAAACAGAGACTTGTAAAAGTATCATATCATCTCCCCCACAGATAAAATAATCAACTCTAAGTTGATAGTAGGATATAAATGTGCTGCAGAGCAGCCATTAAAACATATCACTTAACAAGTACTATAAAATGTAAATATTTGTAGCAATGGAAAAACTGCAGGTAATGTTCTAAACGTTTTTTTTTTTTTCCATAATAAATTTTTATTGAAATATATTTTCCAAAAACATTACAAAAATAAAATAAACATCACACACATAATACACTATAACTACTACAAACCATTTATACAATATCTACATGAAATGCTTCCTATATTTAATATATTCCTAAAATCAGTATCATGCTAATATAATATTGAAGACCTTTTCCCATATTTTCGGGTTATTAATATTTTTGTTAGTTTGTTTCAGAAGTAATTTATGTGCTAGTATATGTTTTATAGCCACAAGCTTAAAATTATTCCATGATGTCTTATGTGGTTCTAGCCAATTTGTGGCTATATAGAGTTTCATCAGCAAAAATATTCATACAAATAATAGTTTGCAATCTGGAAAGCTCTCTTGGAGGAATGTGTAGAATCATAAATTCCCATGACAGTGTAGAACTTTGATAACTCATCTTTTGCAGTTGTACTTTAAGAGAGCTCCAAAGTTTATATACGCATTTACAACTCCAGAACATATGAAGAAGATCCGCTGTTTGATCTGCACAGTATGGACAAATTGGAGAATTCCTAGGGTTAAATTTATGTAATCTAAGATGTGTGTAATATGCATTGTTCCAAATCATCAATTGCGTGTACATCAGTTTTTGAAAAGAAACTGATTTCCTAGTTATATCAATTGCTTTTAATATCTGATTGTCTGTTACTGTTACTTTGTTTACCCAATACTCTGAAAGCAAAATTTTGTCCTGAAATTTCAAATCCTTAATTAATTTGTATGCAGTTGCTATAAATTTAGTGTCTTGTTGGATAGCTTGCCACAATTCAGAGCACTTATCCACAAATCCGGCTGCAGGTTTAAAGTTCCTAAAATAACTCAAGGCAAGTTCTTTAACTTGTCTCATTATAACAATGTAACTTCTTGGTAGATTAATTTCCTGTCTAATTTGTAAAGCCGATAAGTCAAGTTTATTAAAAACATCAAATAGAGTCAGATTAACTATTAATGGAAATTTGCTGAGATCGACCAGCTGATTATTTAGTTTAAAATTAGGATTCCTGTGGAAAGGTTGAAGAACCATCATATATTGTAATAAATCTACGGACTGAAATAAAGTTTGCAAAGATGAGACACAGGTTATTATGTGGTCCATGACCCCATATTTTATCAGACTAATTTTGTCCATAAAGGGTAATGCTTTAGGATTTATTTTCCTATCCAAAATATGCTTATGATTCAAGACCACCCAAGTTGGTATCCATTTTGTATTTGTTACATCATAATTAGCAATTCTTAAAATTTGATTAGCGTTTACAATCAAATAATATGCTTCAAAATTTGGTAGCTCAAGTCCCCCTCTTGTTTTAGGGGTCATTAATTTCTCATAAGATATTCTAGTTCTTTTTGGGTTCCAGATAAATTTAGCTAGATCTTTATGCATTTGTTTAAAAACTGTTTTTGAAATTGATAATTGGGCAGACCTAAATATGTATAACATTCGTGGTAGTATATTCATTTTCACTATTGATACTTTTGCTAATACCGGTAGTTTTAAATTCTTCCATCTGTCACAATCAGCTATTATGTGTTCCCATACTCGTTTAACATTACTGCTATAAAAGTCCTTATTATCCGTAGAGAAGTTGATACCCAAATATTTAATATTTTCTTTACATGTTAACTTCCCCATCAGGGCCATTAATGAAAAAGGTTTTGGGGTTCTTAATGGGAAGATATTCGTTTTCTGTAAGTTAATTTTATAATTAGAAACTACCGAGAATTCGTTTATGAGCTTTAATATCTTTTCACTGTCCGAAATTGGGGTTGTACAATAAATAATAAGATCATCGGCGAATGCTGACATTAATATTTTATTCCTATAAATTATTGGTGCATTATGATACAAATTTTGCTTGATATATAAAAATAGGGGTTCTAGATATAGGTTAAACAATAAGGGGGACATGGGACAACCCTGATGAGTACCATTTTTAATCTGTATTCTGTTAGAATAAGTCCTATTGATGTATAGTGCATGTATGGATTACTATATAATATTTGTAGTATCTGAATGAATTCTTGGGGCAAGTTAAAATAGGGTAACACATCAAACAAAAACTTTATGTCTACTCTATCAAATGCTTTCTGGGCATCTATTATAAGAGCATAGATATTAAAGTTGTTTTGTTTAGCATACGTCATCATATTATGCAGTGTAAGTGTGTTATCGCTAGTTTGTCTAGTTGCCATAAATCCAGCTTGTTCCTTAGAAATTAGATATATCAAAACCTTCTTTAGTCTCGATGCTATAATTGATGTTAAAATTTTCATATCCACATTCATTAGTGCTATTGGTCTGTAATTATCTGGGTTAAGGGATCTGAATTGGTTTTATGTATGAAAATTGTTTTTGACGCATTGAGGTGGGGGTCACTAATTTTATTTTTAGTTATATAATTAAATACATGAGACAATTCTTTTCCCAAACTATCAGCAAACTCTTTGTAAAATTCAGCTGTAATACCATCAGGCCCTGGTGACTTATGTGCTTTCATATGTTGAATTGTATATACTATTTCTTCTTTAGAAATAGGTTTAATCAGGTCACTTTGCAGGCTCTCTTCTAATTATGGAAAGTTAATTTTTTGCAGAAAACTTTTATTCTGGTTATGTAGAGACGTATCAGTTTGCTCCTCATACACCTTAGTATAGATTTTCCCCAAAACATCAACAATATCCTCAGTTTTAGAATATATTGTGTCGTTATACTGTATTTCCGAAATATATCCAGTTGTTTTTGATTGATTTATAATCCTTGCCAGTGCTTTTGATGGTATTTGAACATTATTAGCATATTTCACTAAACACCTATGTTCTTGAAGTGTTAATTTATTATTATGAAGCAAAAAGAGATCCCTTTGAAGCTTCAACATTTCCTTCTCAGTTTGAGCGTTAAAATTCTGAATCAGCTCATTATCAAGTTGTTTTATTCTTATTTCTAGTTTTTGAATATCACTATTATGAATTTTCTTATAATATGAGGCTTTTTGTATAAGAAATCCTCTAATTTGAGCTTTAGCTGTCACCCATTCAATGTCAGGAGTATGTTTTTGGAGCTTCAAGCTATCTGTAAATTCTTTCAAATATTTTATAATTCCATCTGCTATCTCTTTTTTACTTAAAAGATTTGGGTTGAGTGACCAATTATAACCCCTATGCCTTCTTGTGTCTTAAATCTTTAAAAAATTTTAACAAAATTTTTGAGTGATCTGATAGATGACAAGTATGCATAACCACCACTAGTTCTAAATTTGTTAGTGCTTTAAATATCAAAAAGTAATCTATTCTAGCCCACATTTTGTGGCATGGTGAATAGAAGGTGTATTTATTTGCATTATTAATATCTTGTGAATAAGAAAAGGGGTCATATAATTGAAAATCTTCCTTAAAATCATTTAATGCTATCCCAGCCTGCTTATTAAATGCTCTTTGTGGACAAAACCTATCCAACTTTGGATTTTGATAGGTATTCCAGTCCCCACCCACAACAAAATAATAACCATCATATTGTGTTAATATTGGATATAATGATGCTATGAAACTGTGTTGATCATTACATGGGGCATATATATTCAAAAGTAGGATAGGATTATCAAATGCATTATCCGATAAAATCACATAACACCATCGCCCATTTGGATCCACTTTGGAGTCTAAAATCCTATCTTTGTATTGGGTTTTGATAATTATCACCACTCCCGCACTGTTTGTCTTACCTTCTGATGTCACTAGCTCTCTAATCCAGTTCTTTTTTCTAATATCATTCCATTGTTCATTCATCAAATGTGTTTCCTGTAGAAATACAAACAGTGCTTTGTCCTGTAATAATATGTGTAGCAACAGCTTTCTCTTCTTCAAGTTCTGGAGCCCTTTAACATTCCATGAGTTCAACTCCCACATTCGCAGGTCTTGGTATCAAATAACAATATAAGAGGGGAATTATCAAATTGACATGTATTGACTGTACACTATATCTAATCTGGAAGCATTTCCTACATCCCGTCCCTAACCAGTGCTTACCCACTTTACCCCTGGACCAGGATTTATATAGGTCTTGTATAAGAGAAAATATAAACAAGGTTAAACACACTAACACATTGAAAAACTTCAGGTAATAACATTTAAAACATTTCCTAAACTTAAAACCTATATATTCTAGCATATCTACATCAAAGTCTAAACTACACATTCTCTACCAAACACCGCTACTTAACTACAGCTTTGGTTTAACTATTAGTTAAACAAATCTCATTTCTAAGGTTATTACTTGTAAAGGAAAGTTTTAGTAGATTGGGTACTTATTTTATCCTACCTTAAGTATCTGTTTTGTTGCAATCATTATGTACATAAACTTTTTACAGAAGAGAGGAGAGAGAGAAAAAAAAAATGCATCCTACATTTTAAATCTGTACCCTACACAGTGCCTGCCACTCACTGCATATAGTAAAAAAAATGATTTTGGTTCACACCTATAAAAGAAGAAAAAAATAGTAAAAGTACATGTTATTATGTGCTTTAAGTACATACTGTATGTTATTTCATTATAAAAAGAACATTAACATATTATTTTCAGTTCTCTTTGTCTTCTCAAGCCAGGAAACCATCAGAAATACTCACGACGGGGGACCTCTTTCACAGCAGGACCACAGGAAGTGTTACATCCAAATCAACACTCTCAGTTGAAATCCAGGCATTTCCTGTTTACCACACAATGGAAATAGACCTTGGAGGTCATAAAAGTCTGAAACCAGACAGCAGACCCTCAGATTAGCATAAACAAACAGTTTTATTGCTTTTTCAGAGGCCTGAACAGTTTAGTGAAGAAACAAAGGATTAGAAAAGCCTTGAGGTAAAATACATGCTGGATCTGACTACAGGAACATGCCAGTCTCAATGGAAGTTCTTTTCAGCCCTCTGATGCAGGTAGAACTTTAAAAACTTTCAGAAACACTTATTTTGCCTGATTTTTATTGGAAACAGAATATTTAGTGCCATCCACCATAAATGTAAGCGTATTGGGGTATTTCATCTGGAATTTAATTTGTTTATCAATCAGAAATTTACAGTAAGCAGATAAAGACTGTCTAGCCTGCCTTACTTGTAATGGTAAATCTTGAGCCAGAAATATTTTAACATTTTTCCACATAACATAGCCACCATTTTTTTGCAGTAAACAGTATTTTGCTAACATCTTGAAAGTTCAATATCTTAACATATACAGGTTTAGGCATAGTAGAAGCTTGTACCTCTCTCAGCGCTCTGTGTGCCCTTTCTATTACAATCTGTTTCACCCCATCAGCATCATTTAACAGGATTTCAAATATTTGTGTTATGGCTGGTATTAGCTCTGCATACTGGATGTTTTCAGGGATTCCTCTTATAATAATATTATTTCTTCTAGACCTTGCTTCTAAATCAATAAGTTTATTTTGCATGGCTTGTATATCCACATCACATACCTTTGATTTTTTTCTCCAGCATGTCAATTTTGTCCTCTATTTCAAAAATTCTGGTCTCAGTTTTGTCCATTCTCTGAAGCAATTGATTGCATAAAACTCCAAATGTTTGTATTTGTGAGGTCAAGTCCTTTAGAGCTTCCTGTATAGGTAGTAAAGCGTGTTTGATATCCTCCATGTTTAGTGGCTGATCAGTCCTGGATCTAGTTTCTGGTTTCTGTTGTTCCTGCTGTCTAGTAATCCTTTGTTTTTTCGCAGTTCCATCCTTTACTGGCGACTGTAGTTCTGACAACTTTGTCTTAGTAGTAGTTGTTTCCATGGTTCTTCCTTGTTGCAAGATTTTTCTTTCCCCAAGCAGAAAGGCAGAATAAAGAAAGCACACGGTCCTTTGTTTGTTTCTCTCTTCAGAGCAAAGTAATCACTTGTAATCCTGATGGATAAATATTTTTTTCCCACTTTTTTAACTGATTTTAGATTAGGTAAGTATAAATGCAACTTTTTATCATCAATTTGATGTTTAAACCTCCTGATACCCACTCAGATCAGAGATTTTCCTCGGGTTAATTGAAGAGCTGCAGTTTAGCAGTGTTTACAGCATGGCAGCCATCTTTGAATTCCGTTCTAAACGTTTTAAAAGTTTCAATTAAATTTATTCACTTTAGCTGATAGTCACTAGTGCATCCCTATGAAGCCATCCCTATGAAGGAGTTTATTCACTCTCAGAAATAGGGAAGGTTAAACCTAAAAGAACACTCAATCTAAAATAGTGTCCCTATTTTGAAACATAAAATTAAACCCAATGCATTCAGTAAATGACTTAAACACATTACTGAATGTCAGCACGTGAACAATGTAAAACTATGTTTGCTTATCTATCTCAAATTTAAAATGCAGATTCAAATAATACTGAATACACTCTTTTGAAATTAATCAAAGAATGATATAAAGAGTGTTACACTCCATCCATGAATTTCTATAGATAAATACTGAGTAAATAACAAATAAATCATTTAGCTTTAATTGCTTACCAGATATTTAGGGTACAGAATGTAGCATTCATAATGTCGAAATATTCAAACTCATAATGAGACAAAGATGTAGCACTAATGTTGAGTACAAACATGTAATGTGCAAATAATAATTATACAATACAATCAGTGATAATCTCTATAAACGTATATAATGTTAACAATACAAAAAACATGACTGAGATTATCTGACTAGCAGAGATAGAATTATGAATTTGGGGAAACATGCAAAATCCAAGTTTGTGTACCTTAGAGTATCACCCCTACTTCAAGGTACAGTAATCTAGGAGTTAATATTTATATGCATACACACACACACTTTTATATGAATATATAGGAGCGCTACAGAATCCAGAAAGCCCAACATCCTGAAGACCAAAATCCTCACACCAAAATTCTGAAAGTTTAAAATACTGAAAACTCAAAATCCTGAAAAACACACAGGATACCAACACTTACTATATTCCAGCACAAGTACATACAGAAACATATTACCCTTCAACTATATGCACCCCTGCACTCCCCATATGGGGGGCTGCACCCCACAGACACACACACACATACACACACACACATGCACACCCTGCTACTTAAATATATCAGCTCCGAAATTGCACTTCACTACACTAAGTGCAATCTTGGAGTTGATATATTTAAGTAGCAGGGGTGTGGGGCTGCAGCCCCCCACATAGGGGGTGCAGGGGGGCTTGCCCCCCTGCTAATACATGGAGAACAGTAATATAGTTTGTGTTTTATTTGTTTATGTATGTATTTGTGCTAGAATATAGTAAGTGTTGGTATCCTGTATGTTTTCAGGATTTTGAGTTTTCAGTATTTTGAACTTTCAGGATTTTGGTCTGATTTTGGGCTTTCAGGAGTCTGTAACAGTCCAATATATATATATATATATATATATATATATATATATATATATATATATATATATATATATATATAAAATATAATATACATATATCTATCTATCTATCTATCTATATATATATATATATATATATACATATATATATATATATATATATATATATATATATATATGTATGTATGTATAAATCAGAGGTACTGTATGTGGCATACAGAGGGGTGAAGTCCTTAGTAAAAAAACATTTTGCTGGTATGACAGCAAATTTCCTGTTGCGTTTGTTTAAATCACAATTTATTTTTTACAATTTATTCTCAGGAGTCAAATTAAATATACCACTATGTTTTCTTTCTAAGAAGTTACAAAAACAAAGTGAGATAAATATAAACAAACATTGAGGTGATAATGCATTATCAAAGACATTAACTATCTGGTTTTAACCACTGCTATTTGGGGAATTATTTTTGATAACAATAAAGTACTGGATCTTTGACTCGTGGATTTTCTTTTCAATACTACCTTTACTGTTTTTAGCATTTGGTGATATTTATTTTTCTGTGCACTTTGTGTGTGTTTTGAGAGACAGGGCATGTTTCTTTGCGTGATCTTAGTTATAAAAGTTTGTGCTCTTAAGTGCCAAATACTACTTACAACCCACACTGCTGTAAAGTGCCAAAGCATTCATGCACGAATAAATGCTTCACATAGTAAAAAAAAAAAAGTTCTGTCCACCAAGAGATTATCCAATGTGAATATCTAGAAGAATAGAACTGATAACTTGCTAATATTTATCAGATAAAGATTTGCCACAACAAATAAAGAGTGTGTGGCACAATCAACAAAAAGAGAGCACCACAAACATGATTTGCAACTACTATAAAAATCCTGGTGGGTGACACTGTGATGAGAACACTAAAAAAAGCAGCACCTGGCTGTGCATATTGTACCAGTATGTCATAAAGCACTACCTTGCTGTGCAACTTATACCAGCATGTCATAAATCAATACCTTGCTCTGCAACTTATAGCAGTATCTCATAAACCAGTACCTGACTGTGCAACTTACACCAGTATGTCAAAAAGCAGTACAAGGCTGTGCAACTTATACCAGTATATCATAAACTAGTACCTAGCTCTGCAACTTATACCATTATGTTATACAGCAGTTCCTGGCTGTGCAATTTATACCAGTATGTCATAAAGCAGTACCAGACTGTGCAACTTATACTAGTATGTCATAAAGCAGTACCTGACTCTGCAACTTACATCAGTATGTCATAAAGCAGTACCTGGGTGTGCAACTTATATCAGTATGTCATAAGGCAGTACCTTGCTGTGCAACTTACACCAGTATGTCATAAAGCAGTACAAGTCTGTGTAAGTTATACCAGTGTGTCATAAAGTAGTGCCTGGGTGTGCATGTGCAACTTAAACCAGTATGTCATAAAGTAGTACCTGGCTGTGCAGCTTATACTAGTATGTCATAAAGCAGTACCTGCTTGTGCAGTACCTTACTGTGTAACATATACCAGTATGTCATAAAGCAGTAACTGACTGTGCAACTTATACCAGTATGTCAATAAAGCAGTACCTGGCTGTGCAACATATACCAGTATATCATAAAGCAGTACCTGGCTGTGCAACTGATACCAGTATGTCATAAAGCAGTACCTGTCTGTGCAACTTGCACCAGTACGTCAAAAACCAGTACCTGACTTTCCAACTTATACCAGTATGCCATAAACCACAACCTGGCTATGCAACTTATACCAGTATGTCATAAAGCAGTACCTGGCTGTGGAACT